>NW_011948418.1:7225286-7265604 GCF_000503995.2 Ceratosolen solmsi marchali
TGTGGCCTTTATTGTCGTTATAGCACCCCCCCCCCAACCACCCCCAACCACCCCCCGCAGCCGGAGTGTTAAAAATAATGGCAAGCAAGCATGTAACGAGTCATTTATTTCATATAATCTATTTTTATCTTTAACAGTAATGATGTTATTTAAATTCATTTTTCATGCTATTGGCTTTTGTAATTTTGCATTTATGATTTCAAACTATTTTCATTCAGCAAGAGAATAATGCATAACCACAATATATCACATATTAGCGTACTTTGTATTAATAAAAATCCGCTCCTATTTCTTCATCGAATTTTATTTTAATAGTAAAAATTCAAATTTTTTAGCGGTTAGATGAATGATTTATGCTGCCACCAGTCAGCGGCTTTGCAATCATTTTTCTGTAATCGATTTTTAAAAAGCTTTATCGTCTCCTGTAATGCTCCTCCGACAAATGTGAAAGAATCGATGATATTTTTTTATTTTAGCCTCTCAAGCTTTTCTATACGTTAACTATTTATTTAACTCGTCAAAGTATTTTATAGTGAAACTATTTTTTCGTTGACAATTATTGAAAAGCTACGGTATAATCAGCAAGATCAGTGTTTTTTTTTTAATTTTTTTTTTTAATTTCTCTTAGATTCTCGTGTGAATGGACAATATCGTGATAGTGAAAGTGGGTTCGCCTCCTAATCCGTCATAAGTGACATCTATATATCAACGTGTCTACGCATCTCGATGTTTCTTAATAAAATAATAAAAATTTAAACAAACGCCGCTCGAGGGAACAAATCCAGCTACGTTGCCCAACTGAAAACAAAAATAAAAA
This sequence comes from Ceratosolen solmsi marchali, assembly GCF_000503995.2. Classification (NCBI taxonomy): domain Eukaryota; kingdom Metazoa; phylum Arthropoda; class Insecta; order Hymenoptera; family Agaonidae; genus Ceratosolen; species Ceratosolen solmsi. The sequence goes on from NW_011948418.1 coordinate 7,226,104, forward strand.
ACTCACGAATAAAAATCAACTGGAAGTCTAATTGCCATTGTGATCCATCACGATGAAGTTTTCTATTAAATAATCGTGCAAATAATCCGACACTATTCGTCAAAATGATAAATTGTTCTCACAACTTAAAGTATTAGTTTAGTCTCTAGTTTTCGCGCCCGTACCGACCTCCTCGGAAAGTCCGTCGAAGCGTTAAAAATGAAAAATGAAAAAAATATAGAAAAAATGCGGCATAAAAGCTCGGGTAGCCCAAATATACCGTCATCTTCTGCAGTCGTCCAGCCGTCCAGCCGTGCGTCCACGCAAATGAAAAGGAGAGCTCGGATCTTACCGGGGCGCATCGGATCCCCCAGCCATCCACGTCGCATAATCACCTTCGGGAATCGGCCGCGTCTCGCGAGTCATTGAGCGGCACCGAGGTGCGATCGGCTCTTGCGTTATGCTCGCGAGCGGCGCCGATCCCGTTGAACCGCGACTTGTCCTCGGCTCCGAAGGGCCGCGGTATTGGATTGCACGGGCCGACCGTCACCGCCAGCGTCGCAGCGTGCGAACCACGAGACGAAAGTAAATCTTTCTCTCGGCCGCTCGCGGTGGGAACGGGAGGGTGGAGCGGGCGGGAGAGTTGGATGGAGGTTTCGGAACACGATCGCGCGTACTATGGGCTGGGGGAGTGAGGGGGGGGGCGACGATCTTTCATTTCGTCTTGGTTTTGCGCTTATCGGAGGGGAATATTCGTACGCGGTGGTTGATCGGGGCCAGGGGCGACGAGGAGAGGCGGACGCTAGATGGCGCCACGGTCAAGCGTTCCATCTTTACGGACGTAGGGACGCGTACGAGAAAGCGAAAACCAGATAGGAGATTCTATTGGACGGATCGTATGGATCGTCATGATCGCGCATGCCTCGTGGTACATCGAAATACCTCTTTCGCGCTCAAACTTAATGAAATAATGCAGGCGATATTATAATTACGACGCAGAGCTCGCGAGCGTAATTATAAATCCTTGATTTGAGCTAACGCGATTGACAATCGAGAGGCGTGTAAGTGAAATAAGTTGATTGAATCGGTCGACGAAGGCTCAATCGGTTATGAAAATAATTTTATATAAATTATACGTTTCGTTTCATTGGTTGATTGGTTATTAACAGCCTTGATAATAATTATTGTGTAGCGTTGCATTTCGAAAGTATTTTGTCCTCTCGTCGCCTGGAGTTTAGAAGTATTTAAAGGTGTATGAAGATATTTTGGTAGAAGCATGACGATTCTGTACATTAATGAAGTATTGACGCTGTATGGGTAATAAGTCACTTCTTAGAATGAGCCTGAAACTTTTGTTTTCAAATTCTTTTCCTGTCTGCATCTCCTTTGTATTAGGTAATATATAATCTTAGGTACATCGACGCTCGTCATGTGTCACTCCGGTTAACCGTTTCTCGCAATAAAATAACTAATTTATTCCTTCAATTGCTTTATTCGTTTAATTATCAGGCCTACTATTGTTCCGATTTCTATAATAAAAGTGAATTAAATTGGAAATAGGTTTTAATATAATTCATTTAAATAATTTATCTCGGCTGTTTATGTAAAATCGCTAATGCACATTCAATGGATTATTGACGCAAAATTAATGTCCATGAATTCTTTTTCTAGCCTTACCAAGCATAATAAATAATACGCAATTATTCAACGTCTACATTATCGATGCTTTATAATGGCCATAATTAAATATAAATTAACTGCTTTAATCGATGCAAATAAACGGTATTTCAAGCGTCGATCGGACTTTTTTATTATAGAATCTTTGTAAAGTTATAAGTCAATAAACAATTGTCGAGTTTATAGCGTTTGGGCATAATCAGGTATACGAAATCCTTCATTTATTGCCATTATTTATAAATATAAATTATTTTCGATAGTTTTGATTTACAATCAAAGTGTGCTTTTAGCTTCTAATAATTCAAAAGTCATGAAAGTCAGCTTCTTTATTTTCGTTGGGAACGACTCGTACGACATATATCGCTCATTAAATACCAACAATATTTCGAAAATATGTTGATTTGTGTTAGATAGCAAACTTAAATTACTAAAATTAGTAAATTATTCGTAAAATGAGTGCCAGAGGTAATAATTCTTTTTATGTTATTTTATTATTTATTTATTTATTTTACTTTAAAATAAAAGTAAAATAAATTTGGATACAATAAGATTCATATATACATGTGGCAATTATAATTTACATTACCAGATTGAAATTCGTAATGAGAAATTTCTAATTTTCAAAATACTTTCATTAGAGAAAGTGTTAATTTTATTCCAAACATTTAGTCCGTATATTAACATGTCCATGTCAGCCACAACAAATGACAATATATTTCGTTAACTATTTGGTAGCTCTGTCTCATTTATAATAAAAGAAAAGAAGAAGAAGAAACAAAAAAATAAATAAATAAATAAATAAATAAAATCTCATTTATCCAATACCTCGAGAAAAAGTACGAACTATCGAACGATATTAATTGTATCGCCGATATGCTTATTTTTTGCTCTGTTTTTTTTGTTTTTTTTTTTATTTTTTTATTTTTTATTTTTTTTTGTATATATAACTACAACCTATTTCATCATTGAAATACGCTTAAATCATTGACATTTCTATCGAGTGATAACTTCTGGAGTATTATAATTATTTTATCATTCTCGAAAATTCACCACAAAACTCCCCGAATTACAAGAGTAATATTTTATAAATTTCTAAAAGCACGACAATTCATTCTCTCTGTCTCTCTCTCTCTCTCTCTCTGTCATACAGATCTCCGGTCAGCTCTATCATAGATCGTAGATCCTCGTTCAATGATCGCAAGGAATGCGATATCAACGGCCAACAGAGATAGAACGTCGTAAGGAGCGATGCACAAAAGTCACGCGAGCCTCGCGTAAAAATGTCCCGAAACCCACGCGCGTTACGCCCGAGCACTGCCTCCTCCCGCGCCCGGAGCAAAGAAAAATGACGTCCGCTCTGTCGTCCGCGAAAATAGACAGCTCGTGGATCCGCCGGCACGCCGATTCCATTTGTTTCGCGATCTTTTCCTCCGGCCTTGGATGCGTCAGGCTATTTTAAAACGCGCACCGCGCAGACGATGCGCAGCCGCGCAGACGTACAAGTCGTCTCGGTACAACTGATTTCCAATCGACTTTGCCCCACGCCTCGCTGATTCTTCTCTCACGCCACGGCCGAGGCACAACTACTCGAATGGATTGAGGTATCGTGAGTCTTCGCCGAGTCGACGGGGCATTTAACGACCTGGACTTTTTGGCCCGCGGTCGCACTAGCGCCCCTACATCAATGATGGGCAGCGCTCTTGCGTCCCAGCAAAATCAAATAACGACAATAACAAGAATAATAGTATAGTCGAAATTAATATTATAGATGATAGCTATCGCAACTGATAAGGATAATAACGTCGATGATAACAGTAATTGAGCCCATCAGCTCAAACCACATATACGTTAAGGCTATGGATAATTAAAATTATTAGTCACTTATCAATGGCCGAGTTTATTTATTGATGTAAATGATTCCACTATTTGTCTGAAATGTCCAAACTATCTATATTAAATCTCTTAAAATGCCTATCGATTCTAAATCAATGTAAATTCATTATATTTGTACTTTTTACTCTAAGGCGTTACATATAAAATATTCCTTCAAATAATTCCATTGAGTTATCGTCGTAAAAGTAACGTATTTTTTCTTTTATTACTATTCCTTCGTACAGATACGTCCATCAACGGCAATTGTTATTATAAAAGCCGTTCCTTCTACGTAAACTACGCGCTGCGATAAAAAAAAATATAATATAAAAATCTGAAAAAGCCAATGGGAAGTGTCGAGCGCGGTTTTGAAACGCGGTAAAAATAGACTGGCAATAAAACTTTTCATCTTTCTTCAATCTGCCTATGCTTTACTTTCTCATACGTAATGCCACGAGATTTTAAATATGATAATAAAGCTAATGTTCCGCGTTTGTACCTGCTTCTCAGGTGCATTACAAAACTCGGCAAAAAGTAAACCTACGGTCTCTCGCGTACGATGCCAAAACGTCACGATAATAGCTACGAGAGACTGATGGCTAAGAGTGACTAAAAAGCCCAGATGATCAAGTCGTTGGTCATCATCATCATCATCTCGATTCACGTGCCGCTATACCCACTCCACACGAACACACAATTATTATGGACAAACGCGAAATAGCTGTCGTAAATGCAGCCGGTGAGTTTACGTAACATTGAGAGGCCGTCGCTGGCCCGTCCGAACCAACTCCCGGAATATTTTATATCGAATGGCCCCCTAACCAGGACGAGGAGATTGTTTCTTTAGCTGCGAGGAGGTTACCGAGTTACCACGACAAATACCTTTTGCTCGCTTATATTACTTTTACACAGCCGTGAATCTTCACTGATACGATGGCGCTGAAGAATTTGGCCTTCTCGCTAAATGATTTCTCTACCTTGCGAGACAATTTAACTATTTTTGGTCCAACGAGTTCGATTATTTATAACGATGAATGTACGGGCAATGGTACATCGTTGCAATGCCTAAAATACGAATATTCGCTCGGTTTATCCTTAAAAACGGAGATGCCATTGAGATGGCATTGGCAGCTAGCTCTCTTTCAATTTTTTTTTTTGTTTTTTTGTTTTTTTTTGGTTTTTTTTTGGGGGGGGGGGTTTGTTTTGTTTCTTTTTTGTTTTGTTTCTTTTTTTATTTTTTTAATAAATAAATAAACACTGTCATTACCAATGGCGAATAGAAAATAGAACAAATTTTTTATAAAAAATGACTCGCTATTTTCCCCTTCCATGAAAACATTTTACATTTTTTTTCTCTCTTATAAACGACTATTCGCTTGAAAATTTGTAATAAAATTGCTTGTCTTCTGTCTGGTATATTTACCGTAATTTTTTGTTTTCAAATGGACGGTTTTATAACTGCTTTGTATTCCGAGACGGTCCAGAGTTACGATAAATTTCTTAAAATTACAAAAGTAGAAATTTTTCATGTTAAAACGCTTACGGAAGACCGAGCATAATTGCGAGGCAAATTTGTAAAAATTTCATGTAAATCGGTTGAAAAGCGACGGCTATAGATAGATGTCCAGTTTACAACAAAAAAAAAAAAAAAAAAGAAAAAAGAAAGAAAAAAAAGATCTGAAAACAGAGACTTAAAAGTCAGCTGGCTCCGTGAATAGCCTCGAAATGTCTAAAATGAATTTTTTTAATGGCAAAATAGGCCCGAAAATTACTGAAAATACTTGGAAGATTTATTGAGAGCCGATGAGAAAAATAGGAAGACGAAGAAAAGAATTTGCAATTTTTTTTTCTGTACAAGTATCGGTATGACTTTCTTCTCCCTTGTTACAGAACTTGGAAATATAATGTGTCATATAATTGTGGAGTACGTGTCTAGTTAGCACTCACTACTTTTCTACTTTAGAATACCCGAACTGTCGATCATCCGAATAACACAATAAATCATTTTTTAATGCTACACTTTAGAGTGATTTTAAGTATGTAACAGCAGAAAATTAATAGACTTTTATCGGACTCTCTTCCGTCTGTAATCAGTTAGCACCTCTTTGCAATAAACAATACAATGGAATCTTCGAGCTATAAGTACGTCCTAGTCAAATGACTAGATCCATATGTGTAAAAATAAGGAATCGTGTATTCGCGTTGTTCACGAGGAATAATAATAATAATAATAATAATAATAATAATAATAATGATAATAATAATAATGAATAATAATGAATAATAATAAGGGAAGAAATGTTGCTCACGAATATTAATCGCGTTTAAGAAAATTCAGAAATCAATTATACCTATTGATGCCTCATTAATACCTCATTAATACACCGAGGCTTCTCAAATTGTAAAGTTTTTAAATTTAATTTCAATTTAATTTCAAATAATGCGGCCTATATAATTTTCAATATATTATAGATTTAGGAAAATAATTCAAACTACTAATTTTGCTAATAGCACGATGTAAAGCTTCGTAATTTCTTACAAAGATAGACATTTTTATGTATAATTTTTATTTTACAGACAATAAAAGAAACACTGATAAATATTAATGGTTGGACTTTAGTTACAGTATATCTTAATGATTAGAATATGCAGAAGAACGAAAATTCTTCTGCTTTTTTTTTTTTTTTTTTTTTTTTTTTTTTTTTTTTTATGAGAACTTGTACGATCCGATAATCCAAGACTCGTGGATTTCATTTGAAATACAAATATACTTTTTCGATTACATAAAGCACATTTCCGAAGACGAGCTTTTCTTACGTATTTTCAATATTATTGTCCTTTCTTATTTATTTTAGCAATTTCAAATCTTATCATCGATTATAGAAACATACGAGAAGATTTATAATAAATGTATAAGCGCGCAAACAATATGAATGGAGTCACATAAAATTTACATAATACTAGATAGTCGTTAGAAAGAATAGAAAAGAATAAAGAATGAAGGAAGAAGTGGAAAGAAGAGGAAAGAAAGGAAAGAAAGGAAAGAAAGAAAGAAAGAAAGGAAGGAAGGAAGGAAGGAAGGAAGGAAGGAAGCTAAAGGAAGGAGAGAATAATCATAAACTCTGTTTTGTCGAAAATTGTGTTAAGTAATAATGAAAATAAAACGTATACTGAAATTAAGTCAATGATCTCTCTATTCTTTCGGCGTAGCATTAATTTCCAATCTATATTCAATCCATTTTATAACTGTAAATGCTCAGCTTTAATGAAAAATTGATGACATTAAGTGGAATAACGTCAACTCGCACTCAAATAAACACGCGTTAATTCGTAGATGTAAGAGAATAAGTAAGGAAAATGTCTAAAATTAATTCATGCAGAAAAGTGTAAATTAACCCGAATGCGCGATCTTAAAATAAAGCTTTTGATATTTCGGGTAATGGGAGTTTTAATAATCTACCTTTCGAACGGCCCTACTTTCCAACCGCTCCAAATATCTCGAATTTTCTCCATCGCTTCGGCGTGGCCATTTTATTTTTTTCAACACTCCGCAGAGGCGAGTGAAATAGCGATAGAGATAGAGATGGATGAACAATTAGATAGTTGGATGGATGGATAAGTGGAGATAGATATAGACGCACAGATTGGTAGAGCGGGAACGAGAGAGACCGAGAGAGAAAGAGAGAGAGAGAGAGAGACAGAGACAGAGAGACCGCGACAGAGAGAGAGAGAGAGAGAGAGAGAAAGAGAAAGAGAGTGATCGTGGCGTAGGGGGGGGGGGGTGGGGGGGGGGGTCTCGGTGAAAATGGAGCGGATGCTCGATCATGAGGAGCGCGCGTACGTATGTCGCGTATTGTCCGCTTGCGGCTAAACATCTAAACAACCGACGCCGGGCCGCGGCCATTATAATTTAGCTCAAGGCCGCGTACAGACTGCGATCCTCCCGCACTCACCTCCTCTATCCGATCGTCTATCTCGTCTATTTCGGACGCGGGGCAGGAGGAGGTGGTGGGCATTGTGATGGGCAGCTGTCGCTCGACCAGTTCCTCCACTTACTTCTCTCTCTCTCTCTCTCTCTCTCTCTCTCTCTTGCGCGCGCGTCGTGTGCGAAGTGTCGAATAGCCCGTTTTCGCTTTTCTCGTTCTTTATTTTTCTTCGTCTTCCCTCCCCCCCCCTTTTTTTTCCCCCTATTTTTTTTAGTACCACCGTGATACCGAAGTTTCGTTATCGTCGACCTCGAGAAGCCATAGACGAGCGCTTTTATAAAGCTCGCTCACTTGCCCTTCGACACCATTTCTCTACGTCGAACTCGACGTTCTGTCGCGATTTTATTTGTAGTTGCTTCTTGTAATAATATACATAGGGCATCACTTATCACGTTTAGTGATACGGATGCTAAATTACGTGAATCTTATCTAATCGGCGCATTCCCTACGTTGAAATAAACGTTCGAAAATATTTCGCATAAGTGAGTACGCGAGACGTGCTTTATAAATTAATAAATTAATAAATTAATTTATCAAATAAATCGTTTCGACAGAAAATTGTTCTTACGCGACATTGTCCTTTATACTAAATGTCGGCTGATAATAAATATTAATATGAAATATGTGTTTCAAGCTCGTGCAATGATAAATGGCGTTCGATTTTTTGCAATGCCTTATACGGATTCCGACTGCAAGTTTGCAAGTTTTATTTAGAGCAGAAAAATTACCGAGAATTATAAAATTCCTGTGGAAATATTCTTCGCTATAACGATCATGGGATGCTCGGCTACGACCTTATCAACAGAGCACAGAAAATCATTACTTTATATATCGCATTGGATGGCTGATTTGAATTTCGTGAATCTTCGATTCTGCTATGCGAAGATATTAAAACTTATAGCCAACGCGAGACGAACGCGCAAATTTTATTGTATAAACTATATACTACGATAGATAATTACGAATCTTCAATAGAATTGAAATTTCTATCAGTCGCGATAAACGAACTTTTTATAACTCGATGATAAAATCACTTTCAATTTTCATATATAATTTGCATCGCGCTTTCAATTAAAAAAGGAAAAAAAAATTTTTTTTTTTTTGTTTGTTGTTCGGCTAATGTCTCAACGAATCATATTGTACGGTAACATAGACATCATATCCTTTCATTCTTACGTTAATTTCAATTTTTCTCACATTCCAATATCCGTTTGAAACTTGTTTCAATTATAAAAAAAAAAAGAAGAAAATCTACTTGATAAAATCATGACCGTTAGAAATCCTTGAGTTTTATGACATGTAAGGAAAACCATAGTTATTAATGATAATCATTTTAATTACACTAAATATAAATGAAAGCGTTTTATTTAGTAATAAAAAAAAATAATATAAAATAATGTTTACTATATACTTTCAGCTTTCTGCGCAATTTAAGAAGAAGACTATTTTCTTTTATCTTTAAAAGGTTTATATGTTTGGATTACTCCGTTCAATATACAATAATAATTATTTTTATTATTATATATTTGGTTATATTGGGACGTGAAAACTTGGATGTAACTCGTAAAGTAAATTGTTCTTTTAAATTAAAAAAAAATTAAAAAAAAAATATATATATATATATATATATATATATATGTATACGAATAACTATTGTACAGTAGAAAATTCCTGTACTAAACAACTTTATGTAGTAATATCTGCAATTATTTCCTTACTTTTACGACATCTAATTATCTTGTTTTAAGTGGCCATGCAGTCCTTAACACTTTCATAAAATATGACGCTTCCACTTCCGTTAAAATTCAAGTGCTATTTGAATAAACTACTCACTCTCTTTTCGAGTAATTTTTATTCGGAAACACTAGTCACTTGTGACATTATTCCATTACAGAATCGGACGAATATTAATTTAGCGATGAGTTATACGTAACGTTAAAACTCTCATTCCTAATATGATCTTTAAGCGCTGTACTCTGGCATCGTCCGGTTAAATTATCATAGTTAAACGTTGCGGCATTTGTATATAGAAGAGAGGACGATTTAGCATTTTAACGAAAGCCCTGCCCAAATCGAACCTTTCAAACGGCGCCACGGACGAGCGCCAAGGAATAATGATAAATGTCAACAAAAAAAAAAAAAAAAAAAAAAAAAAAAAAGAGAGAGAGAGAAGAAGAAAGAAAAAAGAAAAAAATAATAATAACAAAATGAGCGGAAAACTAGGCTCGTCAAAGACGCGCGCACAAAGCGCAAATACGTCCCACGCCCACGACGCGCATCGCATGTCGCTCAATTGCTACGAGGAGCGGGACTTGCATGAAAGGCCCCAAGGCTACTCCCGCGATGTGTCGCCGCCGCCACTGCCGCCACCGCCGCGACCGTCGCCGCCGCCGTCGTCACGGTGAGAAAAGAAAGATTAATTTTCCGATCCCCCCCCCTCCCCCCTACTCGCCACACTACCAGCCTCGCCGCGGATACAATCGAGCCCGTGACTCATTTTCATCGGCTATGTATTTTTACGCCTCTAAGCGAAGGTGGAAGGAGGAAGGAGGAAGGAGGAAGGAGGAAGGAGGAAGAAGGAAGGAAGATGGCGGATTGTGGAGGGAGGAGGGAGGAGGGAGGAAAGATGAAAGAGGAAAGAGGAAAGAGGAAAGAGGATTGAGGATTGAGGATTGAGGATTGAGGATTGAGGATTGAGGATTGAGGATTGAGGAAGGGGCAGCGGGACCGATGATGGTAGTGACGGGTTAGGGGGTTAGATGGAGGTAGGAGGAGGACGAACGGACGGACGGAGCCGACACGTGTCCTTAGCCGCTCGCGGTTTTTCTCAGGCTCGAACGACCGTTTTCCGCTCGATTCTATCGAACGAGCCGTTTTCTCACCTGCGCGCGAAAATGAGCGCTCGGGATAGAAGAGTCTGGGCGGATGTCGTTCGTCGTCGTGACTCGCACGAGATGCCGAGGCGAACGAAATTTTTGTCTCGATCGACTTGGTTCGCTAAGAGAAAATAGGCCTTCGATACCCTTCGCACACTTCGCTTTACATTTATTGCCGCCTCCTCTGACTAGTCGATAATAAATTTCTGCTTAATATTTCGCAGCTTAATGCTCCTTACTGTGCTTATTATAATTAGAAATCTAAGTCAAGATAAACGTGTATGTAATGTCGAGAAAGGCATGCAGTCGATTAATGAGGACGCCGGTTGACTATTGGTATAATGCTTTTATTTGCAGTCGAGCCTCTATTAATCGTCTCTCTCTCTCTCTCTCTCTCTCTCTCTCTCTCTCTCTCTCTCTCTCTCTCTTATATCTTTCTTTCTAATTATCGATTTGTCGACCTTGACTAGGTAGGATAAAATTAATAACGATTTCTACAACTACTTCAATTAGCTTTTACTTTTATTTATCTGTCATGATCCGTGTATCGTGTGCAGTTACTTACCTTATTATTTTCTTTAATGTTGGCGCGCATGCGCGCCCGCGCGGACCTACCCAGAATTTTCGTTTCGAATGTCGATTAAAGGAGGTAAGCTCAAGGCATAAATTATAAAAATAATATGGCTATCGAGAATTATTGCCGAGAGTTTTGCTGAACGTAAGAATTAAGTATTTAGTAAAAGCGGTATTTATAAGGTCTGAATAATTAGTAGATATCATTGTCTAGTAGCGTCTCGCGCAGCATTCAAGGATTTAAAATGGTATAAAGTTTTAGAATTAAATTAGCATACTAATTGTAGAAATATAATAAAGACGAAGTTTGAAGTTTAAAAGACAATGAATTGAATTAACATTTAATTGTCCTACAATTTAAGTGTCCGATGGCAAATGGTGGATTGGCATTGCCGCGGCAGGATTTGTTTAAATAATCGCGACTCTACTACAACTAGCCGATAAACTAGCGCCAATAAAATTAATGATCGATTTATCAAGATTGAACCTCTCTCGATAAATAAGCAACTTGTTTATTTCAATGCATCGCCGTTATCCACTCGAATCTCAACCTTCCACGTAAATCCGCTAATCGAGCATATTAACGGGGATTTATCAAATGTTCGCAGACGTACGACGTTGCAACAAGTCCTAAGATCTCGGAAAGTATCGAGCAATTGTGGGATGCTCGTTTCAATAAATTTACGCGTCTATGTTTATTTCTCTCAGTGGCGGCTTAGAAAAATATAATAATCATTTGGTATCGCTAAACGCGGCGGCTCGCCCACAAAATTAACGCGGCCACGAGGAATGTGCATATCTGCTCTCGGCAAGGCGGGCCTGGCGAACGAGAAAAATGCGGCACAACGTGCCCGTGACTTGCTCCTCCTCCCCACCCCCTCCCCAGCCTAGGGAGATGCTAGCTTCCCAAAAATCAAGGATCTCCCTAGTCCTTTTTTAGCCCGTCCAACTCCGAGAACCTCTTCTTCTTCGGCGCCACACGACTTTGCATTTACCGTTAGCCACTCGTTCGACGAAAAACACGGCCGCCTCGGACCGCCCTACCTCCCTACCTCCCTACCTCCCTACCTCCCTACCTCCCTACCACCACTCGCCTCACCTCCTCCGCCACCTTTACCCATTCGATACGCGGCCACTTTTTTTGCACTATCGAGGATCTCAAGGATTTTTCACGCTCGACATAACGCTACGACAAATACGAGACACATACGCTCGCGATCGCCAATACAATCGAGTGCACTCGAGCCATTCTGATCGCAAGCATCGCGATTACACATCGCCGTCGATCCTTGACTCTAGAGGCAAACGATTCACGATCAAGAGCAAATTTTTTTTTTTTTTTTTTTTTTTTTTTTTTTTTTTTTTTTTTTTTTTTTTTTTTTTTTTTTTTTTTTTTTTTTTTTGATGACGTTCGCCGTTGCGCTTTTTTCGTTAGCAATCGGTTGCGATGCTTTTTTAAAACAACATTAAAAAGGAAGCATCTAAATTATTTGCCACCCACCCACCACCACCTACACACCCATACCTTCCATTTTTCTGTCATTTTCCCATTTCATCTTTCCTTTCCAATGCATTATTATGTAATATTATGTAATTATTTTCTCGAGATTATTGACGCTTTTAAATACAGTTACGAACGCTCATGTTTTTTCTTTCCTTTTTCACTGGCAACAATGGCATTATTCCTAAAGCCGGCAATCGAAAGAATTAAACAATAACAGCCAACTTATAGAAGAGATTTTCTTTTTTTTTTAACATTTTTCACCATATATAATTCATAGACATCGTTGAATTATGTCGATTAATAACAAATAATTGAATCCCATTCAAAATTCAACTCTGACGATGTAATGTACGGCTACGAGTATGACGAAGATAAACGATTGTAAATAAGATTGCTTTCAAAATTATATACATTGAATCTTTTAGTGTCTACACCTCTGTCTAACTAATATGCAAAAAGTTACCTCTACCCATGTTTACGTGGGCTGTGCGTAAGTGAAACCAAAACTTATACAAATATTATGTTTTCTTATACCATCTATAAGTTCTACTGAAATCGATATGCAAGAAAAAAAAGAACAGAGAAAAGTATATTCGTGCGGTTTTCATAAATTCTGGTTACAGTATGAATTACTATATAAATTTTCTCGGATCTCTTTTTATAGAAACGAAGTCTTCGGCTGCGTTCTAAATTTTGTTTTTCGTTTGTTTTTATTCTTTCTTTCTTTGCAATTACGAGTCTTATAATTATTACATTTTTTGTCAATACAAAATTCACACCGAATTATACCCAACGACATACACAATAATAAGTTTTGAAAATTTGCAAATATTTATAATTTATGTTAATTAGACCTATTAAGACTAAATCCTTCTAAAAGCAAATAATAATCATTTGCAAAATGAAACATCGATGCGAATAAGAAATAGTAATTAGCGATATTGCATTATTAGAAAAACAACAACAAAAAAAAAAAAAAAAGAAAAAAATGTAATGAATAATCATTTATGCGCCAGACTTTTTGATATTTACGTGCTGCTATTGTAAAATACATTGAGAAACAACATTATTCATTTTATTATAATGGAGGCTCTTAATAAAGAAAAAAAAAAAAAAAAAAAAAAAAAAAAAAATAGAGAGAAAAAAAAACCAAGTCTCATTACATATAATGACAATGCTCGAGCCATCACGATTGCATTGCCTAGATCTCCCTCCGATTCCTTAAAATTATTCAGAACTCGGAATCACGTCACAGACAACGATGACAATGACAATGTGGGCAACGGCGACAACGGCGGCGCCGTCGACGATAAAATAAACGGACTTTGCATTTGTATATACAAAGGTTTCGCATCGTTGAGTAAATTCTAACGATCGTCATTATGGTTAATAAGATTGAAACGCAACCATGTGGATGCTGTTCTCATTGTTAGCTCATATTAAATAACAACATTTTTTTGTTTGCAGGAGAAATTTTGAAAAATAACTGCGATACGTAGAAGCGAATAATTTTTAATGAATATTGTAAACGGCTCGGCGTACTTGCGTTATAATACTTGTGTAAAAAGTTTTTATAATCGTATGTCGTTTCGTACAACCTGCAATTCTAACGATGAAATATCTTTTTAATGAATTCGCCAAATCACTTCCGTGGCTTCAAACTGACAAAAGTCTAATGAAACTTTTCATTTCGTTGGAATGCAATCTGTTAAGTGTTATTTGCTATTATACATACGCGCTGCCTATGGATGTACAATTAATTACTCAAGCACTTAAGAAGTTTAAAATGTTGTTGTAAAAATAATTATAACGGCTCATGAGCATAAATATTGAACATAGATTTTAATAATTAACTTTTGTACTTTTTTTCTTCATTTTTTCTTTTAATACAATTTAAGCGCTATTTAAGTCGATTAGTTAATAGGAAAAATGATGGATATGGCAATACAAGTACCCATGGTGGGGGAAGGAGTGAGATTAATACATTTCTAAGTCCTTACTGTGTCATTGTAAAGGAGCTGTCTAAAAGTTCCGATGTATTATCTAATAATAATTGATGATTATGCTATTGAATTATTGAAAGGATAGCTCCAAGCGAGTTAAATCGATGCCCAATTTCGCGTACGATAAATATACTTCGTTAAATTGATGAATTATGGGAATAAGAGTAGCACTGGTAATAAAATTGTTAAAAATTAGCTAATCGCACGAGCATCCGTGAATAAACCTTGCAACATGCAGCTAAAATCATTATAATTATCATTACTTTGAATAAGGTACGAAACAGAGGCTCGTCGGCACTCCATCACACGCCTCTCTCTCTCTCTCTCTCTCTCTCTCTCTCTATATATATATATATATATATATATATATATATATCTCCATATCTCTCGCTTCAAAGTTTGTCCCTACTTATCTATCTATCCACAACAGGCTCTAGGATATAGTGAGCAAGCGGTTGGCGTGACGAAGACGCCGTAGCCTTGACAGTCGACCCGAGCGTACCGCTGTATGCCCATGAAAAAGAAGAAGATGAAGAAGAAGAAGATGAAGATGAAGATGAAGATGAAGATGAAGAAGAAGAAGAAGAAGAAGAAGAAGAAAAAACGCTGAATAGATTGAAGAGGGAGAGCAGAAGAGTTGCTTCCTTTTCCAAACCTTCGAGGAATCGCTCCGCGCCACTTCCGAGAAGCCGAGGTTACTGTTTTTGGACCAGGTGTACCTGCGTCCCCGGGCTCGGCACGTGCGCGAGGATGATGATCCACACGCGATGATGGGCCCTCGCGCGAGATGATGATGACGGTCCGCGATGGGTCTCTTTGGGGGCTGATGCCCCCGGCCTCTCGGATACCGATCAGCGACTCGGGCCTGAGTCATCGTCGCTTCCTCGAATCGCTCGCTCCTTGCCGCGAGGGCAATCTTTTATACGCGTCGAGCGGTGCGAAAAACTTCTTCAAACCTTCTAATCGAGTCGAATCCAAGCAACACTTTCCCGATCCCATTAGCATCCCTCGAGAGTTCCCTCTCTCTCACACCCCACCCCACCCCCTCCCACCACCTCCATCAAACCACACTCAAATACACACACGCACACAAATCCACCACCCTCGACCGTACATCAACTGGGAATATCCACGTGGCTCTGCGCAGCTAGTCAGCCTCGTCGGTTCCTTGGCCTTGGCTCGACATTGTCAAACTGGCAGAGGTGCAAGGCCCGTTATCGGCCAATCGCGAGAATAAATTATCGGACGGCGATTTCCATACACCAAGATACTTCAATGCCGTATTACCGATACTACGGCAGGTCCGAAATTGCAATTACGCAAAATTTCGAGCGCCGCCGTTCGGCTACTGCCTACCGACGGGCGCATCGACCTCAATCCGGAGCTAATCCACAGCCCATCTCGTCCATAAAATCCAACGGTCCCAAAATTCTTCCGCGACTTTAAGGACGCCAAGAAGCACGCAGATACAAATAGCCACAGCGGGCAATCCGTCCGGAGCCAACAATAAACGAACGAATAAACGAACGAATGAACGAACGAATGAACGAACGAATGAACGAACGAATAAACGAACGAATAAACGAACGAATAAACGAACGAATAAACGAACGAATAAACGAACGAATAAACGAACGAATAAACGAACGAAGAATAAAAACGAATAAACGAACGAATAAAGGAACGAAGCCGATAACGCAACTATCGGCTTATCGGCCATAAGCCTCGAGGTCCCTAGGTCAGGGCCGTCCTCCTCTCGCCTCGGTGCTGGCCGACGGAGACGCCCGGATTTTGTTCGACGAGTGCAAAATAACGTCGCTCGGGTACCGCGGTCATGAGATTCTCGAGAGGGAGGGGGGCGTAAATAAGGCAGTAGCAAGCCGAACGGCGCATAAGTAGTTCAAGAAAAGTAATTAATTTGACGATTGGAGCCCGTGACTTTTCAAAAGCCGAATTGATTGATTCACCTCGGCGGGAGGATGCGGGAATCCAATGGTAAGCTAATGGCTTTATTGCCAGAGATTAAATGTATAAAACAGATTTATTGCGATTTCGCTGCTGACCGCTCATTAAATAGATATGCCTGCTCGGGCGGATGATGAGTCCAAAGTATCTTGTAGTATCTGTAATTACTAGGATTATCTCTCGATACTTTGTCGGTTGTGTTGCTTGGGCGAATTATAAAGTACGACGAGTAGTTGGGGCGAGGGGAGTGGGTGGGGCGCTCGTAGAAGTGGAAATTTGGACACTTTGCTTGTGCGAATTCGCTTGAAGGTACTGTGTTGAATTTACCGGCCCATTGACATTGTCGTCCCATTTCCCAAATTAAATATACACCAGCTTCTTTGTTGGTAATCGCCCAACGATTACGAATTACGATTACCAAATAGATTGGGATTCAATCCATCAGCTATTCAATTGGAGCCATTGTGAAAAGCATTGGGAGTTGTAATCTTTGTTTTTGATTGATGTTTTACTACTTGAATTTGCGCGGACGTGTTTGATGGGCTTGGAGATCGCCTCGATCACTCTGTACGAAATTCAAATGCGATTGCTCGACAAACATGTATGCCTCTGCGCAAATGTTCAGCCCCGTCGAGCCAACCAGCGAATACAATACTGCACCGTCGGTCCAGCCGACTTTGCCCTCAAAACTGCACAAAATTACGTCATGTATTTCCCGATGTAGTTTATCCATAAAAACGCAACAGTGTTTTATATTTATGGAGACATATAATGATGCGTGTGCGTGCGTGCGTGCGTGCGTGCGTGCGTGCGTGCGTGTGTGTGTACGAGAGAGAGAATTTATCGCGGGACAAACGTGTGTACATTTATAGTTGAGCAAAAGGCAAACAGCGGCTTTATATCAACTTTCTCTTTTTATTATTCCAGGAAAACAAGGAAAAGATGTCCCGGACGAAAAAAAAGATGCGGACGGCGAGCTGTGGGGCAACGTTGAGGCCCAAGCCGCCTTTCTCGGGCCCAACCTATGGGACAAGACATTGCCCTACGATGCCGACCTGAAGGTATTAAATCATGTATGTACAAAAACGCGATACGGTAAGCCTCAAAAGAGAAGCTTGCAGAGGAATATATTATTTTTTTTTTTGGAAAGAGAACGTTTTTGGTTTTTATTATCATTTCATTTCAATTATTTTAATAATAGTTTGGGAAGATTTTTTTTTTCTATAATTTTTTTGGTTTTGTATTTTGTTTTTTGTTTTTGTTTGGTTCTTTTTTTTTTCTTTCTTTTCATTTCGTCTGAATGCACAAGACATCCGCATCACTGGTTTTGCATCATTGAGTTGGACTTACACTTTTTCTTCGTACATTGATACAAAAGGTTTTCAAGATTTATGTTTCTTTAAATAAAGGCATATTTTCGTTTTCGCCACTTCTTATTTAAGAATAATAATGCCACACTATCTTCTCACCTCTACATAATATTCTATTAATTTATCGAGCTTTATTTATCAATATTGACAATTTAATATGCAACTGCATAGATCGGCGATATATTTATTATGCCGAATTAATTGCAAATTAATCATTATGATTTTATTGACGTAAATGATATTTCACCGTACATTGGCATATTATTCATTTGCTTGATCGAGAAAAATATTACTCATTAATATGCCTACTAATAAAATTACGATTATTATTTTAGAGATTTATAATAACGAATAGTATTAAATTTATTTAATAATATTACATAAAATTACGAATATTATTTTAGAGATTTATAATTGCAATAACGATAATATTGCCCAAAAGTGTATTTAATATGTATAATTCAAATGCCACACACATTGAATGACCTTTTATCAATGCATTGATGAAAATTTGCATCGATTTTTTTGGGAAACAAATTATTGCATTATTTGATTTTCATTGATAACATTATATTTGCCAACAGACACGTTGAAATAAAAAGAAACACTTTTTCTTTTTTTTTTTTTAATATTTTTTTTTTAAACATTATTTTTTTATCTACTAAATATAATGCATAGATATAATAAAGGGAGTTATTTATACATGTGCATGCTGTTATCATTTAATACGAATCAGAATCATTATTTTATCGGAAAATAACATTTGTTTTGATTAACAATGAATGCATAAGAACTGTAATGTTGTCTTATATTTAGCATGCCGAATTTTTCATAATAATATTCTTATAATATATAACTATATATAAGTGTATGTATGTATGTACGTGTGTATATGTATAATAATAATAAATAAAGAGTGAGCGAGGGAGTGAGTGAGTGAGTGAGTGAGTGAGTGAACGAGAGTATAATAAAATGTAACTATAAGAAGACAAACCAAACATACTCAAACAACAAAACGTAAAAGCTACAGCATTTCATTCGAAAGTACATCAATCAATTTTAATGTAAGTTATTATAGCAGAAGTTAAGAAAGCATAATGTTATATCTCATACTTCCAATAGTCTAAATGAATTAGCGAATGGCTGAATTTTTACATCGCGCTAGAATAATTAAAAGGAAATAAAAGAAAATGAGTTAATTGCCTCTCGAAGCTAAATTTAAAAGCAACGTAATTTACAAATCCATTTTCACTCGGCAACGTTAACTGGCCACCTAAATAAAATTACAATTCTTACCGACTGCAATAATGCCTCGACAAGAGAGAAAGTGCAACGACCCAATGACTTTCCGTTATATACGAGCGAGGAGCCGGGGATCCCATTACCGTTGCGCAGACGCATTAATGTCTCCTGGCCGAAGGAGGTGCCGTTCGAGTACCAATAACGCGTACGGCCACGAGGACGTATCCCGCAAGGACAAACAATAATCGCGAGACGAAGGAATCGAGGATGCCGGGGCCCCACGAGAGAGCCAGACGCTGAACGAAAGCAGAATAGGCCGCGGAGTTCGACGGTCACTTTCTCCTGCCGTTATGCTTCGACGAACGAGGAAGTCGACGCGAGGGCGGCCCCGTGTCGGCCAGCGGATGGGATGAGGGACGGGCGTTCTCAGAGGGAAGGAGGGAATGTACCGATCATCCACTCTCTCTCTCTCTCTCTCTCTCTCTCACACACACACACACACAGTCTTTCTGATTTTCCGCCGAGCTTCTCTTTTTCCTCTTCGTCTGGCTGCCACGAGCATGACGCGTAAATCTGACGATAATCCGGCTGCCACCTTTCTCTCACCCGTCGACTTTCTCCTCGGAGTCGCGCGGGAGTACGAAAACTCTTGCGGGAGAAATGTTCGACCGTTTTACTTAGCAACCACGGTAGGATATCGCGACGCCGATGACGCCAAAGACGACGAAGACGCCCCCCGGACGAACTGGAAACCGGGGTCAAGCGAAAGCAGCGCGTCTTTCCCAATAATTATTAAGGAGATGAGATCCCGGTTAGCTCGAATTTTATAGATTTATCTCTGAAAATAAACGATCTGTTGCGTCAACAATATTTCTCTCGCAATCCCCCGCCTCGCTCTCGCTCTCTTTCTCTATCTCTCTCAGACGCACGTGCGCGCGTGCACGCATTTCGATAAAACGCGAACAGTGATTAAAAAAAAAACAAAAAAAAACAAAAAAAAACAAAAAAAAACAAAAAAAAACAAAAAAAAACAAAAAAAAACAAAAAAAAACAAAAAAAAACAAAAAAAAACAAAAAAAAACAAAAAAAAACAAAAAAAAACAAAAAAAAACAAAAAAAAACAAAAAAAAACAAAAAAAAACAAAAAAAAACAAAAAAAAACAAAAAAAAACAAAAAAAAACAAAAAAAAACAAAAAAAAACAAAAAAAAACAAAAAAAAACAAAAAAAAACAAAAAAAAACAAAAAAAAACAAAAAAAAACAAAAAAAAACAAAAAAAAACAAAAAAAAACAAAAAAAAACAAAAAAAAACAAAAAAAAACAAAAAAAAACAAAAAAAAACAAAAAAAAACAAAAAAAAACAAAAAAAAACAAAAAAAAACAAAAAAAAACAAAAAAAAACAAAAAAAAACAAAAAAAAACAAAAAAAAACAAAAAAAAACAAAAAAAAACAAAAAAAAACAAAAAAAAACAAAAAAAAACAAAAAAAAACAAAAAAAAACAAAAAAAAACAAAAAAAAACAAAAAAAAACAAAAAAAAACAAAAAAAAACAAAAAAAAACAAAAAAAAACAAAAAAAAACAAAAAAAAACAAAAAAAAACAAAAAAAAACAAAAAAAAACAAAAAAAAACAAAAAAAAACAAAAAAAAACAAAAAAAAACAAAAAAAAACAAAAAAAAACAAAAAAAAACAAAAAAAAACAAAAAAAAACAAAAAAAAACAAAAAAAAACAAAAAAAAACAAAAAAAAACAAAAAAAAACAAAAAAAAACAAAAAAAAACAAACAAAAAAAGAGAGAAAAAAAGACGCGCATTTGAATTTGTACAAAAAAAAAAAAGAAAAAATACCAGCAGCTTTCACATATACTATTGAGTGTTTGTTTATAGATTTGAATGTGTAATCCAAGCAATGACAATTTTCGTAAAATAGAGATGTAGTAGATGCATTTATGTATCTTTAGGGTCGCATCATCCCTAAATCGTTCATTATATTTAAAAATAATTTTCTTCGGCCTATGAATTTTATCTTCATTTGTTGTCTACGACTAGAACTGTAAGACAGCTTGCTAAGTCCGGGGACATACTTTGGAAAATAATCTCGTAAAACTCGTATCGTCTATACTTGGCTATTTAAAGAGAACGATAAATTTGTTAAATTGAAAAGAATTCGATCTTACAGAATGCTGAAGAAAATTTTGTCTCGAATTTCTTATTAATCTGCATAAAATTGAAGAGACGTGCATACACTTTGACCCACGCAATTAAACATATACGACTCAATGTTTGTAATAAATTAGGCGTGAAAGTTATTTTTCATTAAATACTTTAAGTTTTCACATACAACGCGTTCTGTTATTACTCATAAATCGGTAAGACAATCCAATAACGAGAATAATTCAACAATCTTAATAATAGGAAAACATTGAATAGATCCCAATGTGCACGCAAACCTGTATTTTAGTAAATAGTTTTCAAATTCATACTCAGTAACTTCAAGTAGAAATGTTTTAATAAAAAATTGTTTTGTACAAGTCACGTTTGAACAACTGACAATTACGAATTTTTTCGAAAAAATACGATAGTGTAATTCAACATGATTCATT
This sequence comes from Ceratosolen solmsi marchali, assembly GCF_000503995.2. Lineage (NCBI taxonomy): Eukaryota > Metazoa > Arthropoda > Insecta > Hymenoptera > Agaonidae > Ceratosolen > Ceratosolen solmsi. Next base: position 7,247,754 of record NW_011948418.1, read on the forward strand.
CCTTATAATCTTTCTATTCCTTGCTTTTAATAAAACTTATATGATTACTCGCAGAAATTACAAATAATATAAATACATTTATTTAGCGATATAATAAAATCAAATTTATTTCTCGAAACTGACTTTTTTCCCTATTAATAATACATATACAGTGTATGCTGCAAATTTTTATTTGGACCTTTTGCAATGTCAATATAAAACGTCCTTTCAGTATGGATAAACCAATGCTATTTATTAACAAGTACGTAGTCTTACTTAATCATATACTTAACAAAATATTTGCAATAATTATTGCCTTTAAACCTGGTAGTTTATTATAGAAATGAATTTTTTTTTCTTCTGATATTATAAAATCGTTCTAATGAATTACTGTAAAAAAGTTGAGGAAGGAAATTTAATTGATCTATTCTTCTTACTTGATACTTGGAATTTTCAAACGACAAATTACTATTAATTATCAAGATTAATTTTAAAAGCAATCTTTTATGATTTGCCATTGACAATATTGTATATTATTTTTTTAGCTAGAATAATTAATTCTAAAGAAAATCTTCTAATGAAAAATATTTATTATTTTTTTTTTTTTTTTCTTTTTTTATTAAACGTATTATGTTGCTTTTATGGAAAAACTGATAAAAAAAAATCCATTGACTTTTTGAATATGAATAAGAATTTTATGAATCTATTACAATTATTTTATTCATTTCACTTCGCGCTATTCCGCTATTTGTTTGAAAATGTAATATTAATGTTACATAATTATATGTATTTTGAGTTATTACGATTAAAGTTAATTGTTTAATATTTATGCATATATATATATATTTTTTTTTTCATCTAATTAACATTAAGCAGCAATAAATCAATAATGAGAAATTTATTCGAAATATTATAACGATTATAACATTAAAGTTTCAATACAATCTTCGAGCAGCCATGACTCAAAATACTTTGTAAATACATTTTAAAATAGAATTTTATTTGCATTTGAATATTTTTTTTCTCATCAATATGAGAAGTCTAATTAAATCTCGGCAATTTAGTTTACTTTAAAATTATTATTCCTAGTGCATATCATAAGTATTCTTGAACAAAAAATAAAAAATAACAAATAATGAAACACAATATGCGTTGGAAGAAAAATTTTCGAATAAAAAGTGTCGCATGCGTATCGTAAAATTTCAAATTACTTTATTTCAAACGATCCGAACCTCTTGCAGAAATAAAATGTTTATATCTTAAATTAAATAGTTCCGGGTACCTATTATATACTTCGACAAATCATGCAACATGAAAAGGTTTTTTTTTCTTTTTATTAAATCATTGCATTGGCAATACGTAATTTTTTGTACGAAAGACAAAGACTAGAAGAGAAAGGGACAGAGATTGGACTGGAGGAAGAGAGAAATAGGACAAAAAAAAAAACTCGATTCACACTAATCTCTATTACGCGTCGGGTATCATGATATTATACCTTTTTTTTTTTTGTTGTTGTTTTTTGTTCATCAAGTCGGCTAAAGAGATTTCCTTAACCTTGACTTTTTTTCAGACCGTCACGTTCATAACAACGACTTACAAAAATAATAAAAAAAAAAAAAAATAAAAAAAAAATAAAAAAAAAAGGAAAGGGAGCGAGAAGCGATGGTTTAAAAAATTTTCCAGCTAAACTTGATCCCTCGTTAATGTTTGTTTCATTTGTTTCATCTGCTATTCTTATTAATAGCCCATTCCTCGACAATAAATTTCAATTTTACAATAATACATTTTAATAAGTAATTGCTGGACTAACGTAAAAAGTAAGCTGGTGTTATGGAAGATGAGGTATTAATTAAGGTGCTCGTTAATCACGGTAATTGCGTATAATGTAACAGCTTTATTCGTAATTAAATCTGAAATATCGTACTGGAAATTATTATGTAGATTTGAAGAAAAGTGTCGAAATAATTAAGCAGATAGTAATATTGAATAGGCTGAAAAATAATTCAATACGGCTAGCATTAATATTATGACAATCTATTGCTGTAAGTGCGATTAGAACAAGGATTTGCACCTTAAAACGTTAGAAAACAGTATAGAATGTGCGAGGCTGTAACGTAATGCATTAACCGTCGCTTCATATACACAATTTACGCCGTCGCTAATTAAATGTAAATTTACAGCTTTATTTATCCTTTGATTTAAATGCAGCAAATAGCGCGATAAGAAGTAATTCTTATAACCGAGTAGGACGGGAAATGGTCGCTTTTTTAACGGCACATGCACCTGGACGGAGCCAGTTGGCGCTCGTGCGGATTCCAAGAATCAACCGAAAGCGAGTAGAAAAACGCCGCTCGCGCCGCGGAGATAAAAACTTATAGAGACGTAAAGAAAAAAAAATGAAAAAAAAAATGAAAAAAAAAAAAACCGACGGGCCGTGTAACAACAATGACAAACGGAAACGCGTCGCAGCCGCCTGCACTTGTCTTTTATTCTTTTTTTCTTCATTTAGTTTTTTGACACGTGGCCGCGTCCTTCATCGATTTTCAACAAATTTTGCTTCAACGCGAACTCGCGCGTTGCTGTCTAATCGAGCGAATACTTTTCCCATCAACATCCTCACGCTTTTCTGCTGACTTTCCCCCTCTCTTTATTTATTATTTACTAGCCCATGCATCGCAGTCTGGCGCAATGCATATTCCCTCTATTGCCACTACAGTACGGCTTTGAATTTTTCGAATCCTATTCGAAGGCTGCTTATCCCCGATCGAGCTTGGATCTTGTTAACCTTTGATTTCTCAACCTGTTGATATGGCTCGATATGGCTGAATTATTACCATTATTATTTAAAATAATATAATAATAATAATAATAATAATAATAATAATAATAATAATAATATATAAGATTAATTTTAAATTTAAAATAATAATTATGATTCGTAATGGATGTCCTTTCAAAGCATTTCTCTCTCTCTCTCTCTCTATCTCTCTCTCTCTCTCTCTCTCTCTCTCTCTCTCTCTCTCTCTCTCTCTATATATATATATATATATAATATATATATATATATATATATATCTATCTATCTCTATCTCTATCTCTGTCTCTCTCTCTCCCTCCCTCTCACTTCGACGTCGCGTTCGTATAGAATTCATTAATTGGATGAAGCATTTTGCATTTAAAAATCAGACAGCGACTGAGTTAATATGGCCTGAATCAGTAAAGAGCTCGTTTGATCTCTTAGCTCAATAAATCCAATTTCACTAGCGGAATCGACATTCAATATACCTTGTACGATATTTCGGATTATTACACGCTTCTCCAAACCATAATTAAGATTACTTTTACGCGCGGCACGACACGTCATCTTTCTCAGGCGTAATCCATAGCCTTAGGAAATTCAGATTCAGATTTTAACTAATTTGACTATCTACGCGCGCACTTTAGACACATGACTGAATTAATACAATCACCGCACAGACATGCAAATACAAAAAATAAAACTATATCATATACTTTCTCGGGAAAGTTGCCTTGTTTCGCAATAGCCAGCATAAAGTGCGATATAGCGCACAAGATTCTCATTGGTATATCCATGTATTTTTTAAACTTAACGATCGTAGCTTCTTTTATAGATACGAAGCGAATAGAATTTGCAAACACTGGCTTCGTCATTGGCTTGAAAATTGATTGTTATTAATTTCGAAAAAGATCTGCCACGTTCGAGTCGTAAATTCTCGTTGAACTTTTAAAAGATGAGCAAACGAAAAGTCTAATAGACGACGTTCAGCGTCCGCCTGATAAAAATGAAATAGCTAATCATTCGGTTAAAGTGTCAAATCTTCATTAACGGCGCTCGAACTGAAATGACAATGGATGTGCGATCGAGGGCGTAGAGGAGTGCCGATCGCACGCTAACCAAAGAGGCCGAAGCACGCAGATCTAAGAGAAGTAATAGCAGTGAATCGAAAGGCAACGAGCGCGATATCTCCTCTTAAAAAAGCACGTTATAGAGAAATGAATGAAATGAAAGAAATGAAAGAAAGAAAGAAAGAAAGAAAGAAAGAAAGAAAGAAAGAAAGAAAGATAGATAGATAGATAGATAGATAGATAGATAGAAAGTGGCGCGAGAAAGGGTCGAGAGAGACCCGCGATGAAATTCAATTAACACCACCACGAGCGACAAACAAAGCCACGAATCACAAACGAAGCGGCCAACTCAGCAGCAAAGAGCCACCTTGTCTGTCTTGTTTCCGAGCAGTATGTCGACCTGGACGAGTTCCTCTCGGAGAACGGGATCCCCGTGGATGGCGTGGCCGGTGGCGGCGCAGCCGGGGCTCAGGGCGCGATGCAGCCCAGTCAGCTCCACAAGATCGGCAACAGCGAAGCGACAGGCGGCGGCGGAGCTGGCGGCGGAACCGGGGGCGGACCTGGCGCCGGAGCTGGCGTTGGCGGCGGCGGTGGCGGCGGAGGCGGCGGTGGCGGAGGAGGCGGTCACCAGGGACCCGCGAGCCTTCACCTCGAGCCCGTCACCAAGCGCGAACGCTCGCCCTCACCGAGCGAATGCTGCTCGCCCGACACCCTCAATCCACCCTCGCCCGCGGACTCCAGTGAGTGCTTTTCACGGGCTAACCTTACCTTTACGATGATGCGAGAGCTTACTTTTTCTGTGGGGCGCGATGACGGGGGAGTGGGAGATTTCTGAATTTCGCATTACGGAGTGGTGGTGGTGGTGGTTGATGAGATGGTGGTACGAGGGTGGAAGCTGGGAGGGGAGGGTTTTCTCTGTCTAAGGAACGCCGAGTTGGTTCGCGATGATCGCGGCCTCTCAGCTGTTCGAGGTACTTTCTCGGGTGTGATGAGCTCGCTGAAATGCGCGAAATTGCCTTTTTGGAGCAGAGCACTTTAGTTGTAGTGCTCGCGTGACTCGGACGATGAGCTTTGGCGAAAAACCATGAAAAAGTAAGCCTATCATTAAAGTAAAGGAACTTGATTACGAAAACGGTTTTATTGTGATTTTTCGTTTTTTTTCGTTTTTTTTTTTGTTTTTTTGTTTTTTTGTTTGTTTTTTTTTTTGTTTGTTTTTTTTTTATGTTGGACGACTGAGATGAACGAGCATGTATTTTAAATACGTTATAAACGGCGCTTATAATATTGCGGACATTAATTCTTGCATTTAATCGATTATTATGTGGCCCGTAAAAATTATTCAGCTAGTAGATTTCCGACATAAAAATGCTAATTTGTTTTGATGATAATACGTTTTAAGCTATTTGTTTATTGTTTGTTAATTGGGCACGAGTAAGTAGCGAATGTTACAGCCACGGATTTTCATTCTCTTGTAAATAATTAAATAAAAAAAAAGAACAGAACAAAAAAAAAGTATATATATATATGTGTGTGTGTGTGTGTGTGTGTGTGTGTGCGTGCGTGCGTGCGTGCGTGCGTGCGTGCGTGCGTGCGTGCGTGCGTGCGTGCGTGCGTGCGTGCGTGCGTGCGTGCGTGCGTGCGTGCGTGCGTGCGTGCGTGCGTGCGTGCGTGCGTGCGTGCGTGCGTGCGTGCGTGCGTGCGTGCGTGCGTGCGTGCGTGCGTGCGTGCGTGCGTGCGTGCGTGCGTGCGTGCGTGCGTGCGTGCGTGCGTGCGTGCGTGCGTGCGTGCGTGCGTGCGTGCGTGCGTGCGTGCGTGCGTGCGTGCGTGCGTGCGTGCGTGCGTGCGTGCGTGCGTGCGTGCGTGCGTGCGTGCGTGCGTGCGTGCGTGCGTGCGTGCGTGCGTGCGTGCGTGCGTGCGTGCGTGCGTGCGTGCGTGCGTGCGTGCGTGCGTGCGTGCGTGCGTGCGTGCGTGCGTGCGTGCGTGCGTGCGTGCGTGCGTGCGTGCGTGCGTGCGTGCGTGCGTGCGTGCGTGCGTGCGTGCGTGCGTGCGTGCGTGCGTGCGTGCGTGCGTGCGTGCGTGCGTGCGTGCGTGCGTGCGTGCGTGCGTGCGTGCGTGCGTGCGTGCGTGCGTGCGTGCGTGCGTGCGTGCGTGCGTGCGTGCGTGCGTGCGTGCGTGCGTGCGTGCGTGCGTGCGTGCGTGCGTGCGTGCGTGCGTGCGTGCGTGCGTGCGTGCGTGCGTGCGTGCGTGCGTGCGTGCGTGCGTGCGTGCGTGCGTGCGTGCGTGCGTGCGTGCGTGCGTGCGTGCGTGCGTGCGTGCGTGCGTGCGTGCGTGCGTGCGTGCGTGCGTGCGTGCGTGCGTGCGTGCGTGCGTGTGTGTATATGTATATATGTATGTTAAGAAGAATCACTACAAAGTTACATTATAAAGAAAATTTTAATTTTGTGTCATTTCGAAAATTAATATTTAACGATGTATCGCGTATGAAAGAAAAATTTGCCACACTAAATGAAATAGTTGCTATTTTTAAATAAAAATTTTCTACTTCGCTCGCAACGTTAATTTTCCTAACATATCACTTATTGTTACAAATTAATGAAAATCTTTTTAAATGGAATGACATAGTTTTTAATTTCTTTTTTTATAATTGACCTAGGGCATTAGAAGTCAAGACCACAAAACGCCTCCACACTTGAGCGCCATTCTATCACTCCAAACATTTATGTTCAAGTATTCGCTGATTTACTAATTGCACTACATACTGTATAACAATTCTGAAATATATGAACGAATTCTCGTATTTGTGATTTGAGATAATATCGAGATTTTTGTGCTAAACAACGTTCTTTTCGCCAAATTTAAAAAACTTTATAGCATATTTACCGTGGGAATAGATTTTCAATGATAAATTTCACACTAACTCATAGATAATACACAATTGGAAGATAATATATTGTAAATAATTTTTAAGACTGCCTTTCCACTTTTATTGAAATTCCAATTTATCAAACATATTCCGTCACTTTTAACTTACATCTTTTATAATGACAATAATCATAATAATAACAATAACGATAACGATAACGATAACGACAACAACAACAACAACAACAACAACAACAACAACAACAACAACAACAACAACAACAACAACAACAACAACAACAACAACAACAACAACAACAACAACAACAACAACAACAACAACAACAACAACAACAACAACAACAACAACAACAACAACAACAACAACAACAACAACAACAACAACAACAACAACAACAACAACAACAACAACAACAACAACAACAACAACAACAACAACAACAACAACAACAACAACAACAACAACAACAACAACAACAACAACAACAACAACAACAACAACAACAACAACAACAACAACAACAACAACAACAACAACAACAACAACAACAACAACAACAACAACAACAACAACAACAACAACAACAACAACAACAACAACAACAACAACAACAACAACAACAACAACAACAACAACAACAACAACAACAACAACAACAACAACAACAACAACAACAACAACAACAACAACAACAACAACAACAACAACAACAACAACAACAACAACAACAACAACAACAACAACAACAACAACAACAACAACAACAACAACAACAACAACAACAACAACAACAACAACAACAACAACAACAACAACAACAACAACAACAACAACAACAACAACAACAACAACAACAACAACAACAACAACAACAACAACAACAACAACAACAACAACAACAACAACAACAACAACAACAACAACAACAACAACAACAACAACAACAACAACAACAACAACAACAACAACAACAACAACAACAACAACAACAACAACAACAACAATGATGATGACGATGATGACGATGATGACGATGATGATGATGATGATGATGATGATGATGATGACGACGATGATGACGATGATAATATTCAATGTATATTATCGAGCTTAATAAATAGAGAGCGTTATTGTATCGATTTCATTGCTATTGATTTGTATGTTAATTTTAATTTATCCTTTCTTCGTCACAAGTTGACCGGTTGCATTTTTCTATTATATCCTAGACGCATTGCTTATGTATTGCTTTAAAATTTTCTTTGTAATATAATTTTTGAACAAGATTTCCGATTGTATTGTTCGTTAAACGAGTTACTTATCAGACACGAGTGAATACGCATTAATTTTAAGTGTCGAGTGACATGAAATTTTTACAAAATTCATCGATTAAGTGCATCAATTAGTTAATGATTAAATAAATAATCTCAAGCGAATCCGAAGAACAATACGATTGGTTAGACGAACGGTCAAATGGTAAAATTACGAAAGCTTGATAATTACTTATCAGCATAAACAATTACGCTGAATGGCATTAAGCCTCATAAAGATATTTGAATGTGAAAATTGTGATATTCAATAGGCGAGCGTATGATTAACCAAATGGATTGCTCATAAAGTGTCGGAGAAATCGTGTCATCGATCTCGTCATCTTTATTCACTGCTCGCACGCTCGTGGCCCTATTATTTACGTTAAACTTTACTTAAACGGCCAAAGAATTATTGTCATCGCCCCGGGGCGTTTATCACAATCGCACAATCGCACATTCGCATTAAAAGCATCGCTGAGATCATAATTAATGTCCGTCGGGATAATCAGCAGCGCCGCTCTCCTTCGAGCGCACGGCAGTTTCGAAGTAGCGCAGTGAAAAAAGTCGAGATCGAAGGGACGAGCGAGTAGTAAGAGGAAAATTAAGTCAGAGCGTGTCACATGACCACGGGACGAAAGAGCGAGGAAGCTCCTCCTCGAGTCCGGCTCCTCGCACTCTCGTCCCTCTCACCTCACGCCGATCATCCTCTTAGTACGCGACTGCGCGGCTGGCCAGGACTTCGGTATGCCCGCGCCTTAGAACCTTAGCTCGCAACTAACGTTGAGTCGTTACGAATTCCTGTGTATGGTGCCGCGCCGCCAGACTCGGGGGACTCGTCACGAATACAATATGGCTTGTCTCTTGTAGCGCTCTCGATGGCCTCATCGGGGCGGGACTTCGATCCCCGGACCCGAGCATTCTCCGACGAGGAGCTCAAGCCCCAGCCGATGATCAAGAAGTCACGGAAGCAGGTAAGGCCACCTTCCTACCCCGCTTCCGCTTTTCGCTTCGGACACTGGCGCGTGGTTGTTCATGGCTTCGTTATCGCGCTTTTATCATTATCGCGATGGTGCTGGCTGGGCTGTTTGTTATGTACACTGCACGAGGCACTGGCCGACTCGTTATTCTCGGGGGCGGCTAAGCTGGACATTCACTGGTAATTCATTGATAATTCGACGGCCGAGTCGGGCCCATTGGACTGCCTGGCATCGGGCTAATTTCGAAGGACGCGTGGCTTTCCATTCGTGGTACGAATCGACGAGATTTGTGGGTGGGTGTAGGATGGGAGGAGGTTGGGCGGGATGCTGGAGCCGATTTAACCGGGAAATTTTTAACAGCACGCGGCTTCTCATTATTCAATAAATAAGAACTTTTTTTTCGTTAAAAGAACGTTGATTATAAACTCCGAATGCCAGCTTTACGAGGGTTTTGTAAATGTAGACGGCAATATTTATTTATGTTTTTTATTTTTTCCGAGATTAGATCCTCTTAATGTAATTTTGCTTAAGTATCGAACGATTACTATTGTTAATCTAACAAATGTTTTTTTTCACTGAGAGATCAATTTTTCTTCCTTTTTTTTCCCATTCTCTCTCTCTCTCTCTCTCTCTCTCTCTCTCTCTCTTTTTTTTCGTTTTTCCTTTTTCCTTTTTCGGCTATTGTTTTTCTTCTCTCTTTTAAGAAAATATGACGAATCTAAATACACCTTCTCGTACCGAACTCGCCATTAATCGATCATCTTCGACAAAGCGATCACCTACAATTAGTTTTGATTTTAAAATGCACGAGATAATGAATGACTGAAAAATATAAAGAGTAGTGGCAATCATACGATATTTTATTAAATTTACTATTAATAATTTGGGTAATACACTGAAGGACGAAATTATGAAAGTAAATTTACCTTCGCATTAAATGCATTCTCGATTAAACTGTCCCAACCGTCTCGCATAAAGATAACTCTAAATCGGTAAATTTTCTATATAAGCCAATATTATACGACCAATTGTTTATAATCGAGATAATTGCAAATAAATAATATTAGTCACAAGCCATTCCAAAGATTTTAATTGACTTTTCGGTATAAACACAACTCAGCGTGCATGTAGTGTTATTACCTAGTAAATACAGTTAATAATTTATATTTATTCAAAATAAAAAAAACTCAAAATATTTAAGTGGCATTAGATTTCAATTATATTTATATATTTCATGATTGTCACAACTGAATATATATATATATATTATTTCACATACGCGTATGTACGTGTGCATGCATACGTATACATATGCATGCATGTACGTACGCATGCTTGTATGTGTGCATGCGTGCATTTATGTATGTATGTATGTATGTATATATGTACGTATGTGGGTATGTATGGGTAATAAAGTACTTTAAACGGTTTGGGATTAAAAATTTTTCTTCCACTCCCAAGTTTTACGTATGAATACTAATTTTCAAGCTTCCGACCCCTTAATTAAAGGCATTAAAAATATCAAATTAAAAACGGACGTTAAGTACTTTTACTCGATGCTTATATTCAATCTATAAAGTATGTACCTAACTGAAATCCAATAGAAAAACGCAAATAATGTAATAATAATACGCTAATGAAGCGAAGTACTTATCCCGAATTCCTCGTCAGTCGATCCATCATTGTACAATAAATAATTTGTTTCCCCAAAATTATCCCAACGTCAAGTTCTTAAAGTCAAGTTCTCTGTAAGCTTTCCAGCATCCCATAACAGTGCCACAATCATGCTTCTCTTAATAAACAATGAAATAGATTAGTACCGAATTTGTACTGCAAATACAAATAAAAGCAAAATCTATCGACCGAATGCGCCCTATCGATCACCCAACCACCAACTTTTGTACAATTAGTTATCAATCTAATTTGAAATACTGGTCTTGCAGTTCGTTCCCGATGACCTAAAGGATGACAAATACTGGGCCCGTCGCAGAAAGAATAACATGGCGGCGAAACGCTCGAGGGACGCGCGCCGCATGAAGGAGAATCAAATAGCCCTACGTGCCGGATTCCTTGAGAAGGAGGTAAGAAGGCTACCGCCAATCATCCTTATTTTCTCTCTCTCTCTCTCTCTCTCTCTCTCTCTCACTCACTCACTTTTGGCCTTCTGTATTGGGGTGTTTGACTCCTGTCACCCGCGCCCCGCATAATCACAGCCGTCGTAGCTGAGGTCCGCATCTTGGGAACGCGTTTATTAATCCGTCTGATGCTCGATCCTTGGGAGCAAATGAGCGAGGTCAAAACTTTTTCAAATTAACGGACCACGAGCGCTCTTTCGGTACTTGTGCGACTTTAATTTAACCGAGCTCTTCATTCGCCATCCTGACTCTACATTCTAATGACAATTAACTGATAAGGCCGTTAAGCTGGTTAGAATGCTTAAACGTGGCGCTAAGCGTCCACGTACGAAACGCTAAGAAATTTGTCAACGCGAAATCTCAATCGGTAATGTAGATTGTTCATTAGAGGAATTTTGGTTCATCGGCCATTACATATACAAGCTGAGCGCGATATTACCAGGTTATCGCGATCGATTTTCTTTCTCGGCTACGCGTCTATTCCACCACCTCGACGTACCGTCCTTGTAATTAACGCGAGCCGAGCGTTATTAACTTAATTCTCGGTCGAGTATTGAGAGAAATCTTTCAAGTGCGGATCGCTTCGGGCAGTAAGTTAAGATAAAAATGGGCAGACAAGCTGTCGCCGAGCCACCATAATTTCATGTTTCTCATCTGTTGCAGAATATGGGACTGCGGCAGGAGCTGGACCGGTTAAAGAACGAGAATATGCTGCTGCGCGACAAGCTAAGCAAGTACACGGACGTGTAACCGCTGCGGCCCCCAGCGCTCCGCACCTCAAGCTAACGAATAACGAGAATCCCCCGAGTGACGATGTGTCTATGTGCTAACTGCGAGCGAGAAAGGAGCATTAAAGGATTATCGGTCCACTGCACGCGCCTTCTAACACCCACGCGCGATATCTGTTACTCTCCTCCCTTTTCTCTCTCTCACTCTCTCTCTCTCTCTCTCTCTCCCCTGTGTGTGTGTGTGTGTGTGCGCGCGCGCGCGCGCGCGCGTGTGTGTTTGTGTGTATCTATCTATCTATTTCTCTGGGCGCGCGACGAGGACCGCGGCGATAAATAAGCTGATGAGCGAAAAAGGCAGGAGAGCGCCGAGCGAGTCGAAGGTCCGCGTGGGCGTCGTCACCATCGGCAGGAAGCGCGCGAAGCTTCGACGCCGAGCCGCGGAGATCGAGTCACGTTCGAGAGCACTGAGCAGAGAGAGAAAGAGAGTGAGAGGTAGAGAGAGGTAGAGACGGGTAGAGAAAGGTGGAGAGAGAGAGAGAGAGAGAGAGAGAGAGAGTGCGAGTGCGAGTGGTAGAGAGAGGGGAAGAGGATTGGGTACTCTCGGGTAATTCGTTGTCAGTCTGTCAAAATTAATGTAACGCAGGCTCCTTAGGGATGAATTGGGGATAAGGGGATTCGGAGCGATTGGATTTGGATTGTCGTCGGGTTACTTTTTGCTCGATAGGAGTGCAACTTTCGTGCTCGCCATTCGTGCTTTGCTCGCACGATGAACGTCGCATAAAAATAATGAGCGATAAAATTACGCGGTGCACTCTGTTGGAGTAGTGTCATCTTGGGTAGTAGTGACTTATGACTTTTATCTTTTTATCATCCATCGAGCGCACAATCTTACTCTCTCTCTTTTCTTTGACGCCATCGTAATTATGATTGTCTCGATTTAATGAAAACAGTGTATTTTGCAAAATTTTATCGTCTTAAGATTTTTCATGCTGCTCGGGGTGAAAAACCGGTCAGTCTTTGTTTTCATCGAGGCTCTTACAGCTCCAGTGGAGTGAACGTTTACCACTATCGAAAAATCACGGCCAAGTCTATTGTTACTCGTTTGATATTGTTTTTATAGTGCAATGTCATTAGTTTCACTTGGACGCACTTATGACTTTTGGCCTCATTAAAGACGATCTCGATCTTCACAAAGCGAAATTAAACATCGTTTCGATGATACATTTATTCATTATGCTACAATATAATTATCCAACAAACTTTCTTATCCAATAATCTATAGAGGCATAATAAAAATTCAATACTTAAACGATTTCATTGCGAGGATAATACTAAATCATTTTTTCCAAAAGAAGACTGAGCACGCGTATTTTCACTCCGCAAAGTATAAAAGAGCAAAACTGCCTTGCACGTTCTGCTTCCCATTTATCGACAGCAAAAGATTATTTTGTCTTTAATTATTCACACTTACCGGCTTTTATCTTTCCTTCTACTTCTTCTTCTTCTTCTTCTTCTTTTCTCCATTTCTATTATGTATGCAGAAAGTTAACCTCATCCTCCATTATTTTTATCCCATCCCCATCCCTCGATTGTACATAGTTATATGTATAGTTAGATTACACGAAGAAAAAAAAATTATATATATAAATACAAGACAAATTATAATATCGATATATCATTTGCAATGATAGTATGATAATAACAAACACAACACCACAACATTTTTTAGATACAGCAAGATAGAAAGCGACAGAGATAGAACGAGAGAGCGAGACAGACAGAGAGGTAGTGAGGTAGAGAGGTAGAGAGAGAGAGGTAGAGAGGTAGAGAGAGAGAGAGAGAGAGAGAGAGAGGTAGAGAGGTAGAGAGAGAGAGAGAGAGAGAGAGAGAGAGAGAAAAAGAGACCGTTCAATTGTATACATCATACGTGTCTAATGAAAGATAGTATTCTTTGTAAATGCAGGGAACGATTTTATCGGCGACATTTTATATGAGAATACGAAGAAAGCTAAATTAATTATCATTGTTAATGAATGTATTGAGTGCTCGTGCGAGGCTCGAAGTGAGCGATTTGTTAATTTTTTTTTTTTCTTACACCAGTGTCTCCTTTTTTGTTGACATAAAAAATATATTAAATGTTTTAATTAATCGTAAGAGTAAAATAATGGTTCTCATCAATTTTCGTGTAAAAGAATGATTTTTCATGCTTTGGAGCATGAGGGGGGAAAAAAATTATTTTAGAGAAATTAATATAGAAACCTCAATGAGTTTTATAAACGGGAATGTGTGTTTAAATTTAAGTTTCCATACAGATTCTCATTCACTCACCCTAAGATCCGAACAGAGATCCTATATAATTAAATATATACATATACGATATTAACATGGCTTGGAGCAACATACCGAATGCAAAATTAGAATATCTTAGAACAATCACACGGCATTGTTTCAATTGATTGTGCTCTTAAATTTAGCGTCAAACGCCGAAAATTATGGTTATCTTATTATAACTTGCCCAGTTATATTTATTATCATCGGATAAGACAAAATTTATTTTTTAAGAAAAATTATATTTTACATTAACACTTTCGGTGCGGTGTCGACTCTACTTTTTTACAATTCAATATATTTCTACAGCAGGTACGACAATAAGTTTATAAATATATATTTTCCAAATTGAAAAGAATACAATTTTTTTAATAAAACTATCGTAATCCTCTGATATTTCTTTCGATCTTAATCGAAGATTTTATTAAATTATACCTGCTTAAATAATTATTGTCTTGTAAGTGTAATTTAATGGAGAGCGTACGATTGCACTGCAAATTTGCCGACTTGTAGGGAACCTCTTTATCGATCAATCAAGCAAAGTTAAGTTCCCATTTATATTATTCGTTATCACTAGCATTTATACGTTATCGCCATAAATTCGTAAAGTTTTAGAAAAAAAAATTTTGTTACGCAAAGCGACATTAATGGCAATAAATTTTAAAATAATAATATCTAAGTGTTTGCGAAAATTAATTTTCAATGTTCACAACTGCACTGAAAGTGTTATAGGGTGAATGCATATATTTAATTATATTTACAGTAAATTATTACACTTTAGGGCTTACACAGAATTTTTTTATTAGGAGATAATATAATACGTAATGAAATCTACGTACGTGTTCAATTTTTTTTTTTCTTTTTCTGTTTTTGTTTTGTTTTGTACTTTATACTCAAGCGTAAAAGAAAATCCGACAAAAGTATGAAAATTTTGCGAAACTCATGAGCCTTCGATCCCGAGTGATGAAGCGAGGAGTATAATTCTGGCCGAAGAAAGCATCCGCTGTCGATAGTGAAAACATAAACGTATAATACGTACCCACGTAACGCATTGTTACACACGTATATTAGACATAGACGCTCCCGAGGTTTTGTCGAACCGAATAAACAAGCAGAGTGCTGTTAACCATTGTATGAGAGAAAGCATAATTGAAAGGTAAATGCGCGAGCAAAATATGTCCCAAATGATTCTCTTCGTCTTCCTGCGTACACGAGCAAGGATAAATTGACTACGATGCAGCTTTGTAATATTTTCCTTTTCCTTATAAACGTAATGCTTATAATAATCCCTACTATGTTCTCGTGAAATTTAGAAATTAAGCCCATTTTTCTCACCGTAAAAATAAAATATGCGCGCAGTCACTGCCACAATTATTGCTCGATTTCGCGAACAATATTAATTACGAGGGAAAAAGAAAAAAAAGAAAAAAAAAAACTTTCGTCGATGGTTTAATAAATAAACGTATTTATTAACCGTTTTTCAAAAAGGCTTTTTATACTCGATGAAACGTTCTTTTTTTTCTCTCCGTATAAAATGACAGACTCGATGAAGAAAATAAGAAAAACAACAAAGTAATTGTTTTAAGGGGACAAAGAGCATCGTTTCTTCATTTTCTCATTTCTATTATTGACGAAGTAGGTAGGCAGCGCTAGAAATATTTCGCAAATTCGCTTATTAGTGAAGAAGCTCGCAAATTCATTGACATCGACGTTTTCTGCGCGCCCGAGAGCCTTACTTCTTATTTTATTCTTTCTTTGTAATGACTTTCGAATGTCTATTGATTATTAGCGTAATCACGTGCACACAACACACGTTGGTGACGGTTTTTAACACAAGTGATACTAGTTGTCTTTACTGCTGCATAAGAAAGGTTTTGCATGCCTTCTGTCCTTGAATAAAGAATCCTCGTCCCGAGTGATTTTGTCATTCTTTATTTTTTACACAGCTATAATGTAATAATAATAATAATAATAATATGTATATGTATATGTATATGTATATATATATATATATATATATATATATATCCATCTATTCCTTATTTTTTAATGTATCGCCTCATTTACAATATTGTTATGTACTATAGAGTAAAGTCGACATGATAACTATTATGCATGTATTGGAATATTGTAGCGAAAAAAAAAATATTGGCACACTCGCCCGCACGGAAAACGTCCTATGATATACATGAGAGAACAATTGGGAATATTTCTTCTTCGTAAAGAAGCTAAGAACTTTGTTCTGTAAAAACTATGTACAAGTAAAGTGAGAGCTTCAAAATCATCTTTTTGTATATGACCTAAGAAAGAACGAGCGAAAGAGAGAGAGAGAGAGAGAGAGAGAGAGAGAGAGAGATAGCGATAGATGAGTGAGTGTGAGAGTGAAAGAACGATCACGATGCGCATGCACGCACCTAAGCACATGTATATATACATATATGCATGGATTAGTGTATGTATATATATATATCGCCTGTTAGTTGTTATTTTAATATTAGCTAATTAAAAAATATTTTAAATCTATTGCAGGGAGACTCGTAGACGTATATATACGTACATATTATATCGATAGAAAAAAAATTTGTTCGGAATATTTTTCTTTGTAAACATTTTTCATATTTTGAATTTATGTACTTTTTTTTCTTTTTTTTTAATTAGCTATTATTTTAAAATACGTGCGTAAAACAAAGTGTTGAGAATAACACAATATATATAAATTTTTTTTTATTTTTCAAATGATCAGCACCGTCATCGATAGAGAAGCTTCGTCGGTGCTGTCACTGCTTTTCTCCTTCCTTTTACTTTAAAATACTTTTTCTTTTTCTTCTTCCTTTTTTTTTAAGTTTTTAGATGTTTATTTTTTGTTTGTCAATGTAAGCTGAGATTTATTCGGCGATCACGAGTTTCTTCAAGACAATGAAAAAAAGTCGATTTATTCGAGAAGGAACTTTATTGATTACGTGTATATTTTTTCTTCCTCATCCTTCGGCGAAAAGATGAAATACGTTGCGCCGTTTTAGAAACATTTTCGATGTATAAAAAAAAAAAAAAAAAAAATGACGACGATTTCGCACGATGGATTACGAATTTTTGTATCTCTCAATCGTTTTTACCCGAAATATTGACAATTTATATTTTATACTCTTGATATAACCAATTTCTTTTCGTATACATATATATATATATATATATATATATAAATTTTATTTTCTTCAATTTGGCTTTATTTATTTTTTGAATATATTAATTCAAATTTCCCTTCTCAAATTGTATTAATTAATATTTGTATAGGAGACAGTTGTCTTACGACTTAATGTAAGGGAATATTAATTTGGCTTTATTTATTTTTTGAATATATTAATTCAAATTTCCCTTCTCAAATTGTATTAATTAATATTTGTATAGGAGACAGTTGTCTTACGACTTAATGTAAGGGAATATTATCAAAACGAGGTAAAATATTGTTGTCAATAAAATATTTTCGAGAACAAGGATGAAAAGTTTGTACAAAAATTGTTAAAACCAATGTACGTATATCCATTTTTAATGCAAAATGACAAGAATGTAAAAGCGCAATGTAGAGAATGATTCGTGCGAAATCGTTAATATCATTCTAGGACTTTAAGGAAAAATCGGTTGCTAGTGA
>NW_011948418.1:7265675-7303175 GCF_000503995.2 Ceratosolen solmsi marchali
CTTTTTTTTTTTTTTTTTTTTTTTTTTTTTTTTTTGGTTTTTTTCTAAAATAATGTATTATAGAAGTTAATAAAAAGCAGGATTTAAGAAAAAGAAAGCAGTAAACGAATATTATTAATATTATTATTATTGCTATTACTATTATTATTACCATTATTATTATTATCATCATCATCATTATTATCATTATCATTATTATCATTATTATTATTATTATTATTATTATTATTATTATTATTATTATTATTATTAATTATTATAGCAAGAGTGACAAATGATTATTTAAAAAAAAAAAAAAAAAAAAAAAAAAAAAAAAAAAAAAAAAAAAAAAAAACCACAAACAAAAAAAAGGAAAAAAAAAAATAATAATTGTAGAGGCAGAGCTTCACAGAGAAATAAACACAAGGTATAAAACCAATAGAAGCAGTGGTATATAATCGAGATAACGTTTTGAAACGATGTTACACGAAGATGGATTTATGAACTTACGCGGAGATTTTGAAAAAATTAATGCAAAAAATTAATTAAAAATGTAGATATAAGATGTACGTCGAACGGACTAGCGAATAAAACAATGTTATATCCATACGGTGAGAGCCGAGTGGATCTAAAATTAACGCAAACTTGGCAAATTTAATAGATAAGCATAGGCAAGAGACTGTTGCTTCATTTAATCATAATATTGTTCGATTAAAATGTTTATCGCGAGGTATATAATAGCTGACAAAATTAGGAGCTGTAAAATGAACAAAGTAAGAAAAAATTTTCATAAAATTATACACAAGGCGCAAATTATGGCGGTATAAGTATATAAGTGAATAAATGAATTGAAAATAAACGTGAATTAAGAACAATTACCAATACAAAGGAACTGTATCACATTTCGAGAAATATATGTATTTGTTATTGTTTTAATTGAATTACCGTCTTTGTTATTTATATCTTACCCTTTACATTTAAATATAAGACTTGGATTTAAATTCACATTTAATATTACAAATACGATATTCATTGGCAAATACTTACTTGAAAGAAGAGAAAAATTCTTCTATTTAAAAGCAAAAAAAAAAAAATATATATATAATGTTTTACCAAAGATACTAACGTACTACATTACGTAATAAGAATAAATCTGACGTAAGTTTTTTATTGTCAAGAAACTACATAAATTTTATAATAATACTATAAATAGTAATAAATGTGAATTATTTTCACGTAATACTCCAAATTCATTATATTCGAATACAAATGATTAGAATAAAAAATAAATAATTTAATAAGCATTGACATAATATTTTAATAAAAAATAATATTATCACATGAACGTAACATCAAAATATACATGAACTTCAATATAACTGCAATGATTAATGAAGAATATCCCGGTATATATAAATGTTAATAAATATATAATAAATACCATGTAGACGGTATTGAGGAAAAAAAACTTTATTATTTAGTATTAGCTATTAACAAAAACTTTGTAAAATTTTGAAAAACACAATCTTTATAAATATATTTTCAAATTACAAAGAAAAAATTATTTTATCTATTATTATAAATTTAATATTTCATAATATTGAAAAAAAATTTTTAATTTCAAACTACTAACGATAAATAAGTTATTAGCAAAAAGTTTACCTTTTATATCCATGAATCAATTGAGAAAATTATAATATTAACTTTATATAATAATATTACCTAAATTTTTATTTTTCATAATTAGTGTTTTAATAAATTATAAGTGAATTATAAATATATTATAAATAAAAAATGAAACAAGTTAAGATCAATATAATAAACACGTGCAGAAAAATAATTTACCAATATCCAATATACCTGATGTTTATTTAAGTAAAATAATTGATATTATTGGTTAAAAAGATAGTGTTATGATGTTATGAATGTAAATTAATTTCTTATCATCGAAAAAATTGAAAAACCTTTCATTTCTAAAAATCGCTTAAACAATAAACTATGGTTTTGAAATTTAATGGCGACACTTCATAATCAACAACATTGCAATATCTAAAGCAACTTAATCAACGTACGTATTCTAAGATAATAAACACGATTTTCCACTTGTGTTAGTGAGCAGTCATATAATTTATTGCAATGATGTAGAAAATAATATGAATATTCATAACAATGGCACATCTTCTCATCTGATACGACGTTATATCTTGTAAAATAATTTATTAGTAAAATTATGTTTTTCCAATTGCATTAATCAGAGATACATTGTATTAAAAAAAATTTCTAAATAACCTTTGAATAATTAATGAATTATTTTAGCCAATTAATGATTCATGGCCTTTCTAAATCCATTATAATAATTAAAAATTATTCCAATACATATATTTACAATTACATAAATATTCGTTACTCAATAAATGGATAAACAAAATTGACAAAATTCAAAAACATCCGTACATCATTATTTTCAAAATGCTCCTTTCTCTCTCATTGTACGTTGCATTAAATAGTCATCATAAAGATCATATAATGTTAAATATAATGTTGGGGTGTTAGCTCTTCGGTAAATATAAGTTCAATCGTTACATAAAACTGTTTTAACGGATAATCAATCAGAACTTACTTTAATCAGAATTTCAGGCAAATGTTTACTCTTAAATATCCATAATAAACATTGTATATTATCTACTGAACTACAATCGCAATTTATAAAATTTTTTTGTTGTTTCGATTATTTAAACATTAAACGATTAAAGATTTAATTTACATAGCTCTAGGGGAGTAATCAACATTGTAAAAGCTTTTATTCACTATATTAATGATTTTATTTATATACTGATTATAATGACATATTCACTAATAAATCAATATATTCCCAATAAGAAGATTACATCTGATCTCAATTATCAGCATAAAATTCTTTTCACTATCATAACTTAATCGCTTAACTTTAATAGGTAAAACGTCTCGAGTTAGAAAAACTGATATGTCAAAGATTCTTTCATTAAAAGTGATTCAATTAACAGCTCTACGTCAATTGTATAAATGAGATATCTTGATACGGTACTTCCAGCATACAGAACTTGCTGAATCATCTGTCTATGAACACATCGTGAGGTTATTATAATAATAATAATCATAATAATAATAATAATAATAATAATAATAATAATAATAATAATAATAATATCCCGTGCTTAATAATTGCTTTAATTTAAATATGGCATTTTCTGTCCAGAATCTGGTATCCATAGTTTACTTATTAAGCCTGTCACTGAGATTATTTGAAGAGAAAAAAAAATGAAACTTAAGCAAATAAACATTAACTTATATAAATTATAGATTCAATAAATTCATTGATGTTACTATGAATGACTCGGGATTTGCGGGTGTAATTAAACGAATTAAAATACTCGTACTCCATGAAATTGTATAATTTCAAATACCATTTGATAAAATAAAGTAGCGTAGGATGAATATGGAAAAGACTGTAACATAAAAGTCTGAAAAATAATTAGATAAACAAAAAATTACATAACATATCGCTCTTACATTTATTACAACAAATCGTCGATTATCCTTCGATATTATCGATTCGTCGTTAAGTCTAATGAAGCATAAATGAGCTCGTGGATTATCTATGAAAATTATTCTTCCAATGTAAGAGTATAAAAAATTAACAAACATAATATTGCATTATATGTTTTATCATAGTCGTTGGTAACAAAATTATTAAAATAACTCTTATTACTGACAGTCGATAACCATAAAAGACGTTGATTTACAATGGAACAAGGAGGATTCAATGGCTCCAAAATGATCAAAGAGGGCCCCGTTAACAAATGCCGATTCTCTCGATCGTTAAAGAGTACATTGGCTAAAGATCTCTTAAGCTTCCGAAGATCATCCATCCAAATTCTTGTTACGATCACGTCAGCATCAACTTCCTTGATTGATCTTCGATTAAATGAATCTTAAAACAAATTAATAATGTAAAATTTGCAAAGTTTATAAAGTTTATATGTAGCGAGAGATTTATTTTATCCGAATTTACTTTTACTCCGTTCGATGTAATTGCCGATAATTATCATTCGCTTATATTGCGCCTTTAGAGCTATTAGCGCTATTGTCAGTACTGTTTTGTTGCTTCTTTATTATTTTTTTTTTTTTTTTTTTGTTTTTTTACAATTGTGATTTTTAGCTTCTTATCAATAACTTAATTAATTTTTTCTTTAAGGTCAGCACCGATAATAAAATTTTGATTAACAATAAATAATATAAATATAAGTTATTCGATCTTATCGTTATCTATTTTCTTATTAATCAATGGCAATCTATTAAAAAAATATTATGTATAATACACATTTATGATTATTCGGTAAAATAGAATTATTATCAATATGTTGCTTAGGTTTACGAAAGCAAATCATATTCTCGATATCATTTGCCTTATTATTTTAATCATCGAATAGCAATTAAAAGTAATGTCAATGTAATATTCGATAAGTTATTCGATAACATGTAATCGAAATACTTGAATACTTATTTTCGTCAGACATATTATATTTTGTATAACAAATTAATGCTAATGTCAAAGGCTACGCCATTAATTATGATAACAATTATCATTCTTCCAATTATAGATATAAAATATTACATAGTATAATAAGAATTCGCGTTTTTTTTTCTTCTTTTTCTTTTTTTTTTTTTTTTTTTTTTTTTTTTTTTTTTTTTTTTTCTTTTAATATAAACATTTCCAACAATGTATACGGAATTATCATTCAGCAGCTTAACGTTTACTTATTTTAAGATAAACATTATAATGCTATAAAATAATACATTTTATAAATTAAAATACATTTTCCATCCTTCTAAGATGTGAAATATAAAGGTAAGTAAAAAAAAAATTTATATATATATATATATATATATATATTTCTACCATATATAGCACAAATCAATTTAAAAATTTGGCGATCTTTTTATATTATGTACATTATTTCATCTTGAAAAATGTAAGAAATTATCACATATAAATCAATCGTATAAATCAGTAAGAATTATTTCTATTTAAAAAGATTTCCTCGAGTCAGCTAAACGAATTACGATATTACATGAAATAAAAAGTGCTGAGAAAAGTAGAATAAAGTTAAGCAATGATGAAAAATCATTAACACAGTTATTTAATTATTACCAGAAAAGCTTACAGCTAGAAAATGCTTGTTTTTATTAATTAAATACAATAATGAATATTTAATAATGAATATCTAGAAAAATATTAAGTAGAATATTTATTTAAATAATAGTTATTGGCTGCTCAAGGAAAGATTATGTTACATTATTTGTTTTGAAAATGTATTCTTTTTATACAAAATAGTTGGAAACAATGTTTATTAAAAATATTATACTTATTCTTATGAAAATAAGATCGTTAAATCGTAACTTTTGATTGCAAACGAGATTAAAAGTATGTGTCTTGGATTTCATTGGAAAATTCATACACAGAACTATGCATAATTGGAGAAGCTGCAATACAACATTTTCTTTCCAGCCTCTAACTGATATACAAAAATACAAATATTATTAAAAAATAATATCTTGTCGTGAGCTTAAGATATTGTATTACATTACAATTTTTACTGTATTTGTGTCAATGCAATGGACAGATATGTTGGAGAATAATATTTAAAAATAAAATAAAATAATTATCCATATATGTATCATTCAAGAAGGAAGGTTATAATAAATTTAATAAATTCTACTGATTGTAAAACAATATATGAAGAAACTTCAAATATATGCACGTTCATTCACAATATTCACATTCGCATTCACAATATATTCAACAAACATTGACTTCAATATTTTCTTTCAAATTTATTACTACAAATAAGAAGGAATTTTCCCATTACTTCTGTAAATATAGATGTTTAAACCGATACAATTATTACCAAAAATCTTCTTTCTTTTTTTATGTGTGCGCGCGCGCGCGCGCGCGTGCGTGTGTGTGTGTTGATTAGTATAGATATCTTTATCGTATGAAAATTGATGTGACATCTTGTTCATCAAATTACACAAGTATTTTCTATTACGCAAAATTTAAAAAAATGTTAACAATATAAAATATTTCATTTTATGAGATCTACCTTATATCAATCATTAAATTAATTTTTAAACTTAATTATATCATTATATCATTATATTTTTTTATTTTCTTTTTTCTGACGGTGAGCAGTTACATTGATGCATAGTTATAGATTTTATGTGGAACATCGGCATTTAATATATAAAACATGAGGTATAATAATTGCCGCATAATGTTTTTTAATAGCTGACAAGATATTTTACGTCTTTCATATGGAAATTTAGTATTAAAAATTCTAATATATTATAATTTACTTTAAAATCTTAGTTAGTTTATGTAAGGATAAGCAATAAATATGTATCATGGATCGCTTTTTCCATTAGCAATGCTATGAACATTACATGTATTATTGCATTATTTCTTGTACATTTACAGACAAACTAAAAGCGAAGCCAATGTATGTAAAAATATAATTGCAGCGAGCGAATAAATCCTAACATTACCGGTCTTCCTCCCGTTTTATGCCCATTTACATTTTAATGTCAGATAATAATAGTGGCATCAAGCTACCACCCAATAGAGCATAAAAATCATGATCCACGACCGATTACATGATAAGGTTGAAAATATAACGGCATTGGTTGATGTCTTACGAGAGCCGAAAAAGAAACTCCGTGGCGATATTTTACCACCATTGCTTGGGCATTCGTTCGATCGTTCAATGGCAACCGAATTCCACATGAAATCCACGACGAGGCAGAGCGAGTGTAATATGGCCTTTGGAGTCAACAGCAGCAACAGCAGCAGTCTGACGAGTACAGGTTATGTGTTGAAGTATTTTAAAAAGAGAATGACGATACGTATAAAGTGATGCGGTGATAGGCAGTACGAGTCAGTAATGGTTTGATCCTCAACTCGTGAGGAGACAGAGGGTAAGTGAAGTTACCAAGTTACTCGAAATCGGATCCAAGCCAACTTCTAGCAATGTTGTCGGTTTGTGTATTTCGTTAGTATAGGCTGCAATTCTTTACGTTGCATCGGAGAAAGTGAGAGCATTGGCAATAATAATGGCTACAAAAATGCCCAGACTTTCATAATAATGGCTCGAAGAAACGGTGATATGTTCGTAATAACGAAGAGATTACGGAAAGTTCAGTGATATCAATGATACGTGCTACGTCCTTCCGACATCTACTGTCTACAATATTTTTCATGAACAAACTTGAATATTCTCGTGTCTCGAGTAAGCGATTACGTCACACGAGATAAACTTCACCATGACGTTTGAGCCTCGAGTTCTCTTGCCGATTATTTGAGTGTTACTGTTCTGGCCATGACTCAAAAAAGTTTTATCTTACATTATCGTACGATTATTTTATGGGGTATTTTATTAGATGGATAATTGGATCGTTTTTAGAAAATTATTAATTCATCGTCGCAATGTAACTGAATATCTCTACAAGGCGGCACGTATTCAACACTTAAATTAATTTGTAATTTTAATAATAATAAGGAGAAAGTGGGAGGGAGGAAGTGGTTTTTTTAATAGATTCATCTATTTTTAAAGCATCTTTGCTTTTCAGTGTCCGATCTTATTTATTTAGAGACAATCGTATACGTGAGATTTTAGATAAATAGGCTCGCAGCTCTTTCTCATACATCGTTATTTGGAGAAGAAGACGATGAACATTTGTCGACGATATCGTGTAATCGTTGTTCATTCAAATATATTAGACGACATAATCTATCGACCGTAATTGAATTTAATAAGGAAGGATTCACTTAATTACGAAAGCTTATTAGATGACAATTCAATTATAAATTATTTATTGAAATTGATGTAATACGTATAATGAGTAAAATATCTTTTAAATAATAAGTTCTACGGACGCTTGAGAATCGACAAATTTTGTGTAAATTCGGTTAAAATATAAGTGAGCAATAACAACGCAATGGCATTGGCATTATAAATAAGGCAGATATAATATTTGGATAAAATTTTACATTTTCTGCATTAACCAATTGTATGAGTGTCTGTATTAATATTAATAATCACGTGGATATGACTTGACGTAACTTTTGCCAAGCGCTGAATTAATCGTCTAAACATGAAATAATCATCACTTACTTAAACATATTTTAATTAAGCACAGATACATATTCGTTCTGACATTTATAACGTCATTATGTACACAATCATTATTAAATTTACAACGATAAATTAATAAAAGTTGTATTGTCGCTTCGACAAGGACTCCGAAGCCTCTCGGACTAGGCATCTCGGTAAAGTTATGACTTAAGTTTATCCTACTCGACGATTAATATAGCCAATTTGGCAAACGCAACGGAGTGGCCATTAATGCATACTAACCAACACCTCTTTTGTATTTTAATAGAAATTTAAGATAAGGCAAGTTGGAGAGCCCTTACCGTCACGATTCTCGTAACTCTAAATTTCTACTTGTTTTTTCTTTTTTTCTTTAGCCCATTCCGTATAATCAATCGCCGGACAATCGACGAGAATAAAACATGAATACGACATACACTGGAATAATACTGGGGATCGCCCTGGTATTGGCTGCGGTGATTTACATGATGCCTTCGGAGCCCAAAATACCGCAGCTCGAGGAGGT
Source organism: Ceratosolen solmsi marchali (assembly GCF_000503995.2). NCBI lineage: Eukaryota > Metazoa > Arthropoda > Insecta > Hymenoptera > Agaonidae > Ceratosolen > Ceratosolen solmsi. The sequence goes on from NW_011948418.1 coordinate 7,274,370, forward strand.
GTACTGGGGTCCGGGTCAAAAGCCGCGGAAGATAGACGAGAGCATCAGACCTTTCAAGATCAAATTCGAGAAGGAGGTTAGCCTCGCACGCACATTGGCTTAATTTGAAATAAATTCAGTCCTCCCTCCAACTCCATGCGCATTTATACTCAATACTCTCGCTGTTGCATAATATTTATCTTGCTTTCGTGGACCTTTTTTACAAAAATTTTTACTTACTCGCCGCATTCTCCAACCGAAACTCTTAAATGTCCATTTGATATGGCGATATGCGCCATAATAAATGTCGGACAACAAGAACGCCAATAACTCGTCTTTCCCGGTTCGCGCGTTCCTCGCGCGAAGGTTCACGACAAATCTTATGGATTTCAAGATCCAATACCTATTCAAAAATTGATTTTCTTTTTTCATTTTTTTTTCTCTCTCTTTTTTTTTTTTTTTTCATCAATTTTACTCAATGGTATCCACTTAATATCAATCGAATCCCAATCCAATGGGCGTATATCGTTAAATCGTAACGACAAATCCTTGTTCACCATGGTCACTCACAGCCTGGCCAAGTGCAGTAATGCGCTTGCGCAGGTGCCACGCGGCTCGATCGTCTAAGAGAACGAATTTGTGTCAACAGATGATCGATGATCTGAGGTTCCGATTGAACAACACACGCAACTTGCAGCCATCGTTGGAACACTCGGGCTGGAAATACGGCGTGAACAGCAACTACGTGCCGACGATCATCGACTTCTGGCTAAATAAATACGACTTCCGTAAGCGCGAGGATCACCTTAATCGATATCCCCAGTTCTTGACCAACATCCAAGGTGAGTGTCTAGAGAAGCAATCGTTGCTTCTTCGTTGAAAATTGGTCTTCTATAATGATGTTTCCTCGATCCGTCCACGTAAGATGCGCCCATTGAAAATTAATGGCTAGTAATGGATATTTTAAAAATGTCATATCCTTAAGAGAGTCGGCCATCCCAATCGTCAATAATACTCATCGATATTTTATGGTGGATCATTGGCCTTATTTATGGCAATGGTACGAGTAATAATAGACGAGGCCCACTTATTTGCGCGGATAAACGTTCTTTCAATTGGATTTGCAATCGTTATTGACGCAGCGCTGAAATTTTATATCGCTTGCCAGGTCTGGATATCCACTTTGTACGCGTGAAGCCACAAGTGCCGAAAGATCGCAAGCTGCGCGTCCTGCCGCTGCTGATAGTCCACGGTTGGCCAGGATCCATCGTGGAGTTCCAAAAGATCATACCATTGCTGACGAGGCCCCAAGCGAATCGGGATTTCGTCTTCGAGGTGATAGCGCCATCGATCCCGGGCTTCGGCTACTCCAGCCAAGCCGCGAAGCCCGGCCTCGGTGCCTTCGAGATGGCCCTCATCCTGAAGAGTCTCATGCTCAGGCTTGGCTACGATAAGTTCTACACCCAGGGTGGAGACTGGGGCGCCGTCATCACATCCTACATGGCCGTATTGTACCCGCAGCAGTGAGTATCCTTGAACAGTGAGATTATTCATTTTCCCTTGGGATTAGTCCCATTTGGCTGTTATCGTATAAAAGAGTCAATGGATCATTGAACGAACGAAAGCGCAACGTCACGTATCGATATTGTAGACTTTTAGAAGAAATTATTTATGATATTAGAATCGTGTTCAAGCGGTGGTCTAAGAGAGGCGTTACGTCACCTCATTCGGTAAAAAATACATTCAATCCCAAACGAGTATTCATGGAGATAATCAACGTTAAATAAACAGCAAAACCTCATCCGATAAAGCATAAAACTCTAGTAATTATAATCATAAGATTTTGAAACGTCACCTGCTATAACCCAATAATAACAACAACAACAACAACAACAACAACAACAGCAACAAAGTAAAGTCAAAGCTTAGTGAAGTATCTATTTCACTTGCCACTATAGTTCCTTTGCCATTATATCCGCATGATATGGAAAAATCTTGACGATTCTTATTGACTTGCAGCATGTTGGGAATGCACTTGAACCTGTGCATGGTTCTGAACCCGTGGACCCTCGCGAAAACTGCGATCTACAGTCTCATCCCATGGCTGATGTTGGACGAGGAGCGATACCTGTCTTCGCCTCTCGGTTATCAGATTCAGACATTAATCGCTGAGACTGGCTATTATCACATGCAGGCGACGAAGCCCGATACACTCGGTATGCTAATCCCGAATTCTTCGTCTTCCCGCGTTATTATTGTTCCAACTTTCCAACTATTTTTAATGCGCAGGCGCGTCTTTAGCATCGGATTTCTTTTGTAAAGCTTTAGCTGCGATAGGATACGGCGCGGCGAGCCTCGCGTCATTGGATACCGTAGCCACGAATTCATAATGTTATTAATTAATATGACAAATAAATGCAAGAACATTGTTTATCGCATAAACATTATATACATAAATCGCTGTGTGCGTGCGTGACAATACTTCTCTAAAGCTATCGTTTTTCAATACAATATAATACGGTAATGTAATCATTAAATATTCATTATTTCTTCAAATAATTCAAAGGTTTTTTTTTTTTTTTTTTTTTTTTTTTGTCAACATTACTAATATAAACACAAAGTCTCTTCCAACTCACTCGTCTACGCTAATTATCGTACAATTTATTACATTTACAAACAAAGACTGGATTATTCTTTTCTTTTCTTCTTTTTTATTAATTTACTAATTGACAGGCCATACAACACAATGAATTATTCATTTCAGTCGTCGACTAATGTATAAAGATTACATACGCATACGCACATTAATTGAAAAATGTTACGTATTTTAGGAATTGGTATGACCGATTCACCAGCAGGATTTGCCGCCTATGTATTGGAAAAATTCTCGACCATTACGCAAATGCAAAACGCGTGGACCGACGATGGTAATCTGCTGGAGAAATTCGAAATGACCGAATTGATCGATAATCTTATGATGTACTGGGCACCGAATAAAATTACCTCTGGTTTTCGCATTTACGCGGAATCCACCAGCAGTCGTATCCTGAAAATGAGACTGAATAAGTGAGTGTTTGGAAAGTGACAACCGTCAAATTAATTTTAGGATGCAATTACACAAGAGCTGAAAATTCTTATAACAAAATCGTCACCTTTCAGTTAAGGTGAATTTTATTAAATTAAATTCAATTAAATCGAATAATACGTCAAGTATTTAATTTATTAATTAGTCAAGCGTTTATCAATACGATAGTAAGAAATCTAAATAAAACAAAAGGCAAATCTTATCAAAGATGCTCAAATGTAATGTGAAAGAAAAGTCATCGAGGATTTACCTACTTACACTACTTAATCCTTCATCCACTTTTTCAGTATTCCGGTGAAGGTGCCGACCGCCTGCGCCCAGTTCCCCCACGAGATTATATTCCAGCCGGAGGCGCTGCTGCGCGATCGTTTCGTTAATCTCGTGAAGGTGACGAGGATGAAGCGAGGTGGACACTTCGCGGCCCTGGAGGAGCCCGAACTTCTCGCCGAGGACATCTGGTCGGCAGTGCCCTTCCTGATGAAGAGGAGCGAGCTCCTCCGGAACTAGACGAACTACTGCAACAGGACTCTCCATACCTCTTTCCTTTCTTCGTCTTTTCTCCTTTTTCTTTTTTTCTTTTTTTTCTTTGTTTTTGTTTTTGTTTTTGTTTCTTATCAGCAGCTGAGAATCGACCAGGTGGCTTTAGGCGCCAGTATACGTGGAGCGATCGCTAACTAAACAAACTCTGGACATTTCGATCGATAACCGAATTAATAATAAGCGACGTTCGTGTGCTCGTTACATTGCGATTATTTCCATCTGAGCCGCGTAATTTTTCATTTTCTTTTTCTCAACATTCGATTATTCATACACTTCGTATGTTTTTAAACACTCCTATTATAATTAGGTTTAATACCTTAATACAGTGAAGTATGCAATTGGCAGCTAACATGTTTACAATTTCTGCGTAAATTCATTAACCGTGAAAGGGAAATTTGTAGAATATAGAAGTTAGATAAAAGGAAGATAATGAAGTTATTATCGATTTGAATTGAATGGAAAAATGCAGAAATGTGACAGATACACGTGGCAAAATATTAAGGAACATGTGTTTCGTATAATTATCTTCCCTTGCGAAAGCTATATTTTTATAAAAATGCTGTTATATCGTATCCACCTCTTTTAATTCTCTTCTTCATCCCATTATTGTTTAACGTTATTTTTTTACATTAAAAATCGTATAGTCTCTCGCTTTATTTATTCTAATAAATTATGACTAAATAAATACATGTAAAATTAAGTTAAACGAGCGTTGAATGAATTCATAGTATTATCAATATTTATAACAAAATTAACGTTAATATATTGAAGTAATGCGATATTAAATCCTTATAATCTCGAGCACTTTGATATTTTTCTATGCCATTATTCGTCAATTTTTATCATAGATTGCCTTGATCTCTGTTAAAAAAAAAAAAAAAAAAAAAAAAAAGAAGAAAGAAAATATTTTTTTTAACGGCATTTATAATAATAGTTGTAACAATACCTGAATACAATTATCATGAGTTATCAGTCAGTAAATTGAAACAACTGACAACTAAATTGGCATCGATTAAATTTGATGCTAATATTTATTTTTGAAAATTTCGGATAATGTACGGTATGAGATAATCATAATACATGTGATTAATATAAGAAAACATTTATGAAGAAATTATAAACGATATGTGAAATATCGCCCTTTGTAATATTATCTTCTCTATATAATATTATGAGCGAAATACGATTACCAACAATTTATCGATTATTTTACATTAATTATTACTTATCGTTTTCGATAATCGATCAACTCTTTAACTCCGGGTATTATCAATTATTTAACAAGTAAATATTTTACAAAATCTTTGAATTCTGCTTCGACGAGTAATATTAAGAGCGATATATTTATATTTTATATTACTTAATGTATAGTAGAGTTGATGTGGTACTTAGTAAGTGGAAGATGGATAATTTTTAATCGAACGTATTTGATATTTATCGGTAGAATTATTGTACGATTAATCCATGTTCCAATAAATGAAAAATGTACAAATTATCAATTTGTATAAGAGCATATAAATTGTTTTTAAACTTAATAGCAGATGGTGCAAATAAATTGATCTCAGATTCGTTCAACAGACGTCTACATAAAGATATTAGAATTTCGTCAAATATACTGTGCAAGAAAATTCAGGCATACTTTAGTTAACATAAAATAAGCTTTTATTAACTAATGATTGAACAGTGATTGTTTAATTAAATTAAGAAAAAATAATAAGGGGACAGTAGTCATCTACGTATTATTTATACGTAAATGAACGGCCAACTATATATAAAATAATATAAAATACAATACTTATATGAATAATAGAGAGAGAGAGAGAGAGAGAGAAAGAGAGAGAGAGAGAGAGAGAGAGAGAGAGAGAATCTGAATTGACAATAATTATTGAATTAGAATTTAGAAAAGTAACTTTATCATTTTTATGTCATTATGTTCATAAATTTTCAAATTTTTTAATTTGTTGTAGATATTTTCATACATTTCATTACAATAAAGAATTAATACAATCACAATACGATAAGTGAAAAAATGAATAAAAAAGTTCTGTAGTTTTGTTTTTTAACGAGTAAAAATTCTTCGTCAATAATGTTAAATTCTTCTATTACAAGTGAACGTTAACAAAGATCTTCGACAGGAATGAAAACTGAAAGTGAGTAATTTCATAACGGATATTATAATCCGACATTATATCAGTGTGTGATATGCATAACAATGTGTTATGGTATTAGTGTCGACTTAGGGATCAGCGTACGTTTATCTGTTTACGTATTAACAATTAGTGTCACTCCATTGTATACAAGCCGAAAGCGAGCCAAGTGATCATTAATTTCGATATTCAATCAATTACTCATCATGAGCAAATATCATTCATCAATACTATGCTCATTAAATTAATATACCTTAATTTTAGATACAGAATTATAGTTAATAATAAAAATTATATTGATGATGTATTATTATAAATAATCTAGACAAGATTGGTAACAAAATTTTTAAAAAATTGGTTTGAAAAAGTTTCGAAGATAAAGAAAAATTAACAATTGTACGATAAAATAAAAGAGAAGACTTAACATGATTAAATGATTAAATTCTTTGTTCCTCTGAAAAAAATGGAAAAAATTAGTATTATAATTATACTTAATGATACTCGAGAGCTTGTAAACAATAATTTTCAATTTGTTTCCAACTTTAGTTTGAAATATGTAGAACCTTGCAGCCAACCGTGACGAGTGAAAATTCTTTTAGAAAATTAATTAGCGAGGAAAAAAAACGAGATGAAATATATCTATAATTTTTTCTTCGTCAATGAATACACTTAGGTATAAAAAAAACAAAAATTATATTGTATGTCATAAAAATCTAAATTTTATAATATTTTTGCATTCGAAGGTGTAGCATTTGCAGATGACATACAACATTTTATAAATATTTACTCGTGTATTGAATGTGTGCATTTTTCACAATGATTTTCACTTTTATTATCATAAATATGATAAGTAATTTTTGTATTGGTCGTTGATTAATTTATGAGTAAAAATTTCCGAAAACTTATTCTTCGTTCGAGTAAATTTTACAAGTTGTATTTTAATAATATTATATTGTAAGATTATGTTGATGAAAATGTATAGAAATAAATTAATTTGAAAACAAAATATGTAAAGGAAATTTTTTTACATATATTTTTAATTATTTATAATGATTTTATACATCTACTTATGGTAAAACGCACGCAGAAATAAAAACAGAAATAAGATAGTAAGTTATAATTTTGTTTGATGAATTCTCATTATAAATCATCTACCTACATTATGGATATAGCAATATTAATGTAATAATTGTTACATGTTAAGAAATTCTTGTACATTAAGTACGATTGTCAGAAAATCAACAAAAACTCTTATTGGTATAAAAGAAAAAATAGAGAAATAATATTCTATTAATTATAAATAAAATCAAGTTTAATGTGAAAAAAAAAAAAAAAAAAAAATTACAAATTCATAAAATCCGGATTGAAAATTTTCTTTCTCAATATTAAGTATTTACTGGATATAATATGGTAATGGTGATATAATTATTGTGAATATAATATTATTTGCTGATAATCGCCGAGTATATGCATTAATCGAAATAATGAAGTATAGAATGAAATGAAAATTGAAATTTATATTTTTAAGTTGAAAATGAAAATATACAATGATTGACAATTATTTACGAGAAAATGAAAAACCAATTTGAAATCATGAGTGTGCATCTTCTGTAACGTATGATTTTTAAAATTTATATTTTTTAGGACGTACTTCCTACTATCAAATTCGTATAAGATTATATCGATTTATCTAATTGCCTATACTAACAGCTAAACCTACGCGATAAATGTATAAGTCAGTAATCCATTAAATGTAATAGTAACACATCCTTTTTGAAATTATTCCACAATACAAATACATGTCATATAAAAACGATGAATTATAAACAAAGGAATTGTATTGGGAACAAAAGATAGAAACTCGTTTTTTGTTTTGTTTTGCATAATTACATTCAGACTGTGCGTCTTAATGCATAAATTCAAATCTTTCGTCGCCTCTGAAAGCATTTCCTTCAAAATAATAGAATTTCATCGCTCGAATAAATAATCGCTGTGTCTATTAGAGCGAGTTCCTCTGTCCTACTTAATCCATTGCCGTTCGTTATGGAAGTAATCGACTGCCTCTACGACTGACCGACTACAACCATTACATTGTATCTGCGAATCTTGCCAGACATTGGACGTACGAATAACAACAGCTGGCTATCCGGATAGGTTGATGCTCTGAAGTTGGTGGTGTCGGCGGTGCGGATGACGGCGGCCGCAGTAATGGGAGTGGCAGCAGCGGTGGTAGCGACGGTGTCGACGGCGCCGTCGACAAACATCGCCGAAGTGCCTCTTGCTTTTGTAATAAGAACTGGGGATCAGTCGTTGCCGAGGCGCTGTGACCGGCGAGTCAATCATTAGCGATTAAACGGGAGGATGTGGAAGGGCGCAGCCGTTTTGATTTTGGGCCTCATAACCGTTGACTGGCACTTTAGGTGGGTAATCAAAAGCCAATTCGTTGCTATTTTCTTAAAGATGAATGTAATATTTGATTGACGCAGAGCAGTTGGAGATATTATCCGCTTAATCGCTGTTCAATAATGATAATGTGAAACTAATCGAAGATTGTTTATGTTATCAAGTGCACATAAGTATGCGCTTAATTATACATTTAGCACCGAATTTATCAAAGAATTATAAATTTTGCTCTGCCGACATTTTCGAGTAAAGTCATCTTTCAAAGTATCGTTGAATTGATGAATTTTGTTTTTTACGTAAATGTTTAATATTACGATAGTTTGATGTTATTAATATATTGAATTAATTATTTATTGTGTTTAAATACAGTATTTGAATAGAATTAATTGGAGATGGCGATTATTGTGTTTGTAACGTTAAAATATGAATATTTTGAAATTATTTTCTTTAATGACAAATTCACAATACGCTTGAATGAATAACTTTGAAACTTTGAAGACGCTCAATAATATTTATTATACAATTGTAATGTAATATTCAATGTATTTAGAATTTTATCCACTAAAAATTCTCTGCTATCAATTTATTTTAAACATTTTATATGCCTAATTTGTGGATATGCGCGTGAAGGAATAAAATTAGGTTTTATAATTAGAAAATTGACATTTATTAGTTTATTACAATTTTTTTTTCTCAAAGGTATATTAAAAATCAGTTGAAAAATAATAAATATTGTATAGATTGTTACCCTGATTTTCTCTGTATTTACAGAGATTAAGTAGTTAACTAAATTAACAATGTTTTTATCATCAATCAACGATAATGCGTAATAAAGATAATAAAAATAATAAATATTATAAGAAACATATTTATCATTCGCATAATAAAACAATAAAAAAACAAACACTAGCATTCATGATTATCGATACTGAATTTCAACCTATATTATTTATAATGTATTTACATAAATGATTGACATTCAATTAATACTATTAATCTATGATGCAATAAGAATTAATAAAATATAATTTGTTTACTTTTGCATTGTTAATATTATTGCAAATTTACTATTAATATTGTTTAAATCAATGTCAAATTGAAGTGTTTATTTTACTTTAGTTCTTTTAAATCATGTAAGCAAAAAAATTAATGTTTATAACAATCTATGATTAGTTTATTTCCAAATTTTATTTCCAAAACATCGTCACATAAATGGTAGTAAGTACGTTTACGTAGAAAATATATAACGAACTACACAAAAATGATAATATTTAGAAAATGAAATATTGATGATATTCCGTTTCGTTTAGAAAAGATTTTCAAAAGCGGAAAATATATGCATTCGGTACGAATGGAAATTTATTTGATAACTCTACTGATAAGATGCTGTAAAAATTTAAAATACCATCCTTACATACATTAGCAATAGAATAAAAAGAAGAAATGTCTATCATAAGCATTTAACGATAAAAATTGTCAATTTTTTTTCCTAAAAAATTTATGCTAATAAATAATGGAAGATGTATAATTATGAAAAATTTTAACATTTTATTACTACGTAGGTATAGACAATCGATAGAAATTCCAAAATTAGACAATGATTATTGGGGTCCTGGTAAAGCAGTTCCTGATTCTAAAGAAATCAAGCCATTTGAGATTGATGTTGCCAAAGAGGTAATTAAGTATCAACTGTATAAACTGATAATATTCACATGGAAATTGAATTAGATTTTGCTTAAGCAATAAATTTCACCGATTAGCAATGAAAAGTATGAAAATCTGACACAGATAAGTTGCAATACCTGTTTATTCGCAATTAAAATTAAGCTGTAAACTAGTGTAAGCGCGTTACAGTTACTTTCTTAATTTCTCACCGTTATTACACTAGATATTGCTTGCGGATGTACCGAGTAAAATGAGAAATTGATATACGCTTATTCGGTAAAAATAGTTAGCGCAATTCGCGAATGGAGGTCATAAAATTAAAGTACCGCGAGTTTTACAGGTCATCGATGATTTAAATCATCGTCTAGATATATCGAGAAACTTTGCTAAGCCATTGGAAGGTGTAGGATGGACTTACGGCATACAAACGCCCTATTTGAAGACAATTTTAAATTACTGGAGAAATAAATATAACTGGAGCGAGAGGCAGGCTTTACTTAATAAATATCCGCAGTTTATCACCAAAATCCAAGGTAATTATTAAATTTCTCAATCATTTTAACTCATCGTCTCTGCTGTTTTTATTTAATTTTTTTCTTCTTTTTGTTTTTTGTTTTTTTCATTCATTTTTTTTTTTTTTTTTTTTGTTCTTTCTTTGCACGCTTAGAAAAAATTTGCAAATGTTATTTATACTCGATTTTTGATTTTTTGTTTCACGATAGAATACGAAACTTTCAATATAACTTGTAAACAACGTTATTTATACGTAACAATTTATCAACTCTTGTTGAGTCAGATTGATGATGAATCTATTTTTATGGTAAATACATGCCTCTTGGAAGGTTGAGTTATGTTCATCAATGATTTATTAGTTTCTTTGAGCTTCTTTTGTTACTATTTATTCGTCTCATTTAATAAAATTAATAATAACATTGTGATAATTTGGATAAAAAGGATTTTAATTATACTTAAATAAGTCTAAATTATCTAATATTATCGTTGAATTCTCAGTTCAATTATTCTTTTCAGTTTTAATTATGCATTTTAAGCATGTCAGTATGATATTTTATAATGCACATAATACAAACTTGGATAATTAAGAACGTAACGACTTTGGTTGTAAAATTCAATTATTTGTTCATTATTTTGAGCGATCTTAATATCATTTTAAGATCAGACAATGAAATTAATATATTTTTAATAGAAATAGACCGCGAATTTATCTTTTTTAAATAATAATTAACTCTAATAATAATCACTTAATACCATATAATAATATAGTCATAATATAAGTAGAAAAAGCTGCTTCGCTTCTTTTGAATAAAAAGAAGTTTAATTGTTTAATGTTGACCGAATGACTAAAATAAAAACATTAATAAATAAAAGGAAACAGTAAATTAGAATGAAATCAATTAATTCTATGAAAATAAGAATATCGATTGCGATGTACATTCGATGCACACAGTCGAAATATTTTTATTTCTTACATATGCGCGATCGCATAATTCGAGCACGTAACGTCACATTGTCGATAATCGCGACGTTTACCTATAATTTTATTTCAAGACTTAGCATAGAGCAGTGGTCACGCGATAAAAATTCACAACGACGAATGCTGATGTTACGCAACGAGCATAACATTTACGGCAATTTGCAATAAATTATCCATTATTGGTATTGGTAATAACTGCCAAACCCACAACTTCCTTTGCGCGTCCCTTACATCCATAATGGAGCTCGTCGATAATGTTTCTCTACCTAATTATTACCCAATGACGTGAAAACGATGGTAAAGGCTCTTTCTTGATTGTGAACCAAAGCTCATCACTTGCGCCCGTCCACTCGTAGGATTGGACATCCATTTCTACCGGATTAAGCCGGAGATACCCAAGGGCCGGAATATGCGCATCCTGCCGCTACTGATAGTCCACGGTTGGCCAGGATCCGTCGTGGAGTTCCAAAAGATCATACCATTGCTGACGAGGCCCCAAGCGAATCGGGATTTCGTCTTCGAGGTGATAGCGCCATCGATCCCGGGCTTCGGCTACTCCAGCGGTGCCAGCAAACCTGGTCTCTCCGCCGCACATGTACGTTATCATTGTAAATGCAAATACGAACATCCACGTTAGATAGGCTTTGTGAAGTTTAAAATAAGGGTAGGGCCGGTAGGCACATTCCCAATATGTAAATTATAAGTGTCAAATGCGATGAGGAAGGAGAGAAAATAATATTTTGTGCAACTGTTCACGACCTTACTAATGTTCTGCCCTTAATTTCAGATAGCCGTTGTATTTAAGAATTTAATGTCGAAACTCGGCATTGAAGAGTTCTATGTCCAAGGTGGTGACTGGGGCTCTATCATCACATCAATTCTAGCTCAATTATATCCTAAAAAGTAATTTTTTTTCCTCTTTATTTTTCTCTCGTATCGTTATTCTTCTTTTAAGAATACATATTAAGATATGGAAAAGCTGAAAAATATTAAGATCGATAAAGTATTCATATTCCGTAATAATTACAGTGTGATCGGTGCACATGCCAGCATATGCTACGTAGAGACATCAAAATCAATATTGAAGTCGCTCATTGGCTCGTACATTCCTTATTTGGTCATCGACAGCGAATACCATTCGAGAATGTATCCCTTATCGGATCATTTGACTCGCTTAATAAGTGAAAGTGGTTACATGCACCTACAAGCAACGAAGCCAGACACCGTCGGTAAGTGAGAAACCGTCCTTGTAACCGTCCTTGTAACCGCCCTTTAACTAAAATAACTAAAATAATAATAATAACAATCATAATCATTTAACTAATAAATAAAATAATCTGCCGATTTATGTTGAAACATTGAATTGAGAAGAGTCTTAATTTTTTAAAGATTTTCTTTCCCTCTTTTTATACAAACTCTAAATTATTACTTTCCGTGAGCAAAGAAAATCTTTATATAATAATAACAATAATAATAATAAATATAATAATTTGTTTAATATTAAACAATCTTTATTTTTATTACAAATTTAATAATTTTAATAAATTAATGTTTCGATAATTATATTAGTTCAATATTTATCAATTAGTTCAATAATTATATCAATAATCATTTGATTATTTTACTAAATTCGACGTTAAATACATGATTGTTGATTGAATCGACTAAGCGTAAATCAGTAGATCTAAAAATCTCCTTAATACGAATGAAACAACAAGTTGTCTTTAATGAAGAAAATCGAAAACTTTTCTAATGTCAATATTATTATTGTTATCACAAGGTGTTGGTCTTACGGATTCTCCGGCTGGTCTCGCCGCTTACGTTCTCGAAAAATTCAGCACCTGGACGAATCCGAACTTCACCGCCCGCGACGACGGTGGCCTCCTCCAGAAATTTACCGTTGACGAGCTACTCGACAACCTAATGATATACTGGATCACAAGCTCCATCACAACCAGTCAACGACTCTACGCCGAAACCTTTAACAAAGCCTTTAGAAAACTAGAATTGAATAAGTGAGTATTAGGCTAATGAACGCGAATGATATAACAAATACTGATGCGATCAATAGCTTTGATGAAGAAAAAAAACGTATAATGCACGTACCAAAGCCATTTACGAAGAAATAAACTGAGAACGAAAGATACAAGAGTTAGGCAATCCCCCGCATAATGATAATAAGCAAAGTCTGGCACTTGTCAGACCGTATAACCACTTGATTCGATTCTTAGGATTCCGGTGGAGGTGCCAGCCGCCTGTGCCATGTTCCCAAATGAGATTTTCTACCAACCCGAGTCCTTACTGTCGGAGCACTACACTAACATCATACAGTTTACACATCTGCCGAGAGGTGGACATTTCGCCGCGATGGAAGAGCCCCAACTCTTGGCCGACGATATCTGGTCTTTTGCCCGCAAAGTGGAGCAACAAATCATTAATAAGAGCCGAGGAAAATGATCCTGTAATGCCGTATCGTGAACTTGGAGAACGAGGAGCAATGATACTACCTGCAATTCGTTCTTTTCTCATGACAATATTAATGTAAAAGAGCTTTGTAAAAATGCAAAACGAGGAATGAAGAATAAAATTGAATTTTGTTTATATGAAAGTTTACGTTTCAAGCTTAACTGTTAAAGATCATTTCTGCGTTCTTCTCCATGAGAAAAACAAAAAAAAACAAAAAAAAAACAAAAAAAAAAACAAAAAAAAAAACAAAAAACAAACCAAACACAAGACAAAACAATGTTGTGACAGAATCTTGAGAAATTTTATGAATGTATGCGATTATAACAATAGATCGCGTATATTTTTGTATTTATCCATATTTTGTAAAACGATGATCGATGTAAATTTCATCATTCGTATGTTTATTCTTACTAAATTCACTAATTTCTTCGTACTTACGCCAATCTGATAGCTAAGCTTTTTCTAAAGAATTTCTGTAATTCGATGGATTAAGTAATATTGATCGTTATAGTAAATAAAAATTTAATTTAAATTTAGCCTCGTTATGTACATAAATAATTTTTGATTTATCGAAACCGAATATCATAATCAAGAATCAGTAATCTTCTCACTTAAATTTTCTATTAATTTAATATTATAATTTTGTCGTAAGTAAAAAAACACGAATAATTGTAAAATTATATTGTAATATAATTAATTACCTTCTATATAGATTAAGGTAATGTTGTTCTCCATTTTGAATATTTTCATTTCATCGATACGTTTCTTATATTTATTTTATAAATTCATTATTTTAAATGTAATTGCAATGCCTGACTTCATAAGTATACAGATAAATATAAATCCAATAACTAAAAGTATATAATTTATATACATCTTCGACATAATATCACTTTAACTCTTTTAAAATCGTGTTAATAGTATTTAGTGTAATAATACCTAAAAGTTTTGAAGAAAAAAAAATTCGACAGTATAACAAGATGGATCCATGATTGAATATCAACAATATTTAAACAAATGTATGTTAAAAATAAAATTTAACATTTGCAAACAAATTACATTTTCACAATAATTCTGTGCAGAAATGTAGATTTAATTATGCAACTAAATGCATATAAAATTAAACGATTAATTATTATATTATTTTTTTTGTAATTGAATACAATACGACTATTATAATTTTTACTATTTAGCCCACTGAAACAATTTAAATAATAGTTCATATTTATTACACAATTAATAAAATTATCGTTTATTCTTCATAGCGTTTTATATGTTTATTGATAGTAATGTATTATTACTATTTATTATATTGTGTTTATAACTTTTGAATGCGAAATTCAAATTCATTGTATTGGTATTAAGGTATGAATTGACGTCAAATGATAAATATAGCGTAACGAAAGACCAATCATTTACTTATAGGATCTTATACGCATTTATCTTATATACCGCAAATAATGTAATTATTGAATGGTGTTGAGTCAACAGTTTCTGTCATACGTTTGTGTTGGGAATATATGATGGAATGATCTTGTCAGTTTATATGTTACGCCTGTCTATAGACTAACCTGCCATACACAGACGCAAAGTGGCATTATATTTGATAGAATGAGAAGATATTAAGGTACAGCAAGTTTTTATTCAAAATTTGTAATTAAATCCTTCTATAATTATGTATATTTATATTTATTTTGTAAAAATAACATGTATAAGTTAAGCAATTAAACATTATGAAAACATGAAAAATAATTAAACTTCAATTAAACATCTACATTTAGATTCAATTTATTATACATCGTTTGATATTATACAAATAATTCTCAAGATATACCTACATTAATAATAATAATAGAATTTTTGTTTTATTATTGTTGATGCTGTCATTGCCATTGTCATTATTAGTAGATACTGAAGTGATAAAAATTATGAAGAATAATATATTAATTGATATGTAACATTTTTAGTTAAGAACTTTAAAAAATTTTAAAGTAAATACATAATTTTCTTTCTTATTATAATAAATTGTTAATTTTTTATTTAATTATATTTAAATAATAATACAAAAATTATAAAAGTAGTTAGAAATATTGAGCAAAAAATTAGAGCGATATTCTATCGTTATTTAATAAATGATAATATTAAATAAAGAATATCTTAATAATATCGTTAAAAAGATTTATTTAAACCAAATTATAATATCTTTTACAACATAATGAAAATTTCCCGGAATTATTTATTGAGTTATGGCCATACGAATATAATAAAGCTCACTTAACAAAGTACTAAAGCTTAATAAAGTATAGTGCATCAAGTATTGCATAGTACAGTTATTCGCAATAACACAAATTTTCACAAAATATTAAAAACAATTAGTAACTGTATTACCCTTGTAAAATAATTTAAAAATAAGTTGATATTCGCATTTGTTATATTGTATTACATATACTCATAGTGTAATAAAATAATATTTTACATGCGAGTATTTATAAAACTTTCAGTGTCAACCTTGTTTATCATTTTTTTCCTGTTGTTGTCATTTCTGTCATTATGTCATTTCTTCGTATTCTTATTTTACATGTTAATAAGCAATTATTTATTTTGAAATTAACATGAAACCTTAAATTATAAAATTGTAGACAAATTATAAAAAAATAGTTTGATAATTGTTTACAATGAGCTAACAGCCTATCGATCATTAGTTGACATAACAATAACTTATTATTATTTTTATACTTTTCGGCTCTTGTAATGCGTGTGAATCCATTAATAAAGCACATTTTCAAAAGCTTTTTTTGCCTTCTCCGAAAATATTTCATAATACGAACAGACTACGTTTTTTCTGTATAATTCCCAATGAGGATACGTAAGACAGAACATAGAACATTAATTATGCCAGTCTTGTCGTGTCCTTTACCGTCCAATAGCAGAAATCACTTTAAATTAATTTCTATTTAGAGTGTTCGGGACGATCATTGGCCAAGAGGATAAAAACTCCTCTCGATAGTAATTCAAGCTTGAAAATAATACTTCCATAATTGCGGCGATAGTTAAATAAAAATTATCTGCAATAGAATATTGTGCTAATTAAAGAAAGCTCCTATATAATAGGGATATCATTCGTAAAGTAATAAAAGACATAATACATTTCACTATGAATTATTAAAATGTCAGATGATTTAAGCCAGCCCATTAAAATATTGTAAATCGCAATCTCGAAAGAATCTTATGTATTATATATCGAAGCTTGTAATCGAGAAGTACAGTTCCAAATTTTCATGAACATAAATTAATGAAGAACGGCAGTTTACCAATGAAATGTAAATATAATAACGATGTATTTATTATAAGTGACCTCTTGTAACACGAAGATTACTAGATTTAACATTGTATATTTATGAAATTTATCATCGTGCGCGTTACTCAACCGCAGAAAAAGGAAATGAAAGCACAGCACGTGTGCGCATGGACGTAAAAATTCTTGCTGCCCGAAAAGACGTGCCCGAGGAGAAAGGCGCATGAAAAATGTCAGAGCGAACAAGTGTTCCGTTACTATAAATGACGCGGGCACAATTGGAAAGGAAATTCTGTTGCGTTAAGAGCGTCCTTCTCAAGTGTTGCATCTCGTTCTCACTGTGTCGTGTAATAGTGACGCGTGGACTTATCGTTATACGCCAAGGGTCGTCGGTCGTATGGTTTGGCCAGTGCCACGTCAATTGTCCATCGACGACGTATTTCATTGAATTAATATTGGGGTGTTCATACTTCCTGGTGTATTTATTTATCGGAGCGTTGCGAAAGCTTCTCATGAAATCACAAACTGTCATCCCGATATTGAATTGCGTTAGAAAATCTTTAAATTAATTAGATATTCAGGCTGTGCGAGAAACGATAGATAAAACCTTATGTAGATTGTTAACGGTGGAGTGTGTAAGGTCATTGGAAAAATTAGCGACAATGAGTTTAAGGCTTGATTATTAGCAAACATAAATGAATGTTTATTTGGTGTTAAGCGCAAGTTTTTCGATGGTCCAACGATTATAAATATATAAGAAAATATTGGATACTGTAGGCATGATTTAAGATCGAGAATATTCGAGCGCAGAAAACCAAATTGATTCGATTGTAAGGTTTTTGTCGAGCGTAGGCTGAACGACATCAATGCATAGATTCATTCTCCACCTCCCCCCCCCTCACCCCAAGGCTCTGCTTTTTCTTATTCTCTTTTCATATTGTTAATTAGAAAATTTAAGACAATTAATACTAAAAGGTTTCGAGACAATCGATACATCCACATAATTCATCTTTGTCAAAATTCGAATTTTGTGTTTAAATGTACAAGCGACAACTACCGAATGTTAATTAACCATCATAATTCCTAAACTTAGATAAAGCATATAATTACAATAAAATTGATAAAAAAAAAAAAAAAAAGAGAGAGAGAGAGAGATATTATTGATTAAGCAGCGTTTTAAAATAATATTTTACAAGATTCGGTGTAGAATAGTCTCAATATCATGGATGGTTGGTTGGTTAATTGAAAATTACAAATTTGTTAGCTTTATACGCACAAGTACGTGTTGGAAGTCATGATTTTCCATTTATTTTCTATCCAGTAAATGATTAAACTACAACCACGTAAGAATTAATTAACATAAACAGTACATAAAATATTAATAATATAGATGAGTTTATTTGATTATAATTGCGCAAATAAACCATAAAAATCTCATATTTTTGAAGAAGTAAATTTGGCTAAATTTGCTGTGAAAACTTGCACGCGCTAGCAGAATTCGATTAAAACGGATTTTCCTAATAACCGATTAATAGAGTCTTAATCTAGTCGTTAATAACAAAAGATCGTAAATTTAAGAAAGAGCGTGGCTTTTACCATTAAATAGCTAATGATTTCGCCAAGATAGGCTATTTACATAAAGAATTCTTTAATAAAAGTATCTCTCGATTATTTATTAATTGGAAGAGTAAATGAAGAAAACGTGGCGAGATCCTGGGATGGGAAAACTCGAGCCAATCAATTTCCATGCTTGAAAAACATCTCTCGCCTACCCGTAAATCAATCCCAAAACACTGGCAATTTCTCGGCACTGAAACTGCCCTCAGAACCACGTTGCCAAGTACTGACATTAGGGTGCTCGCTCGATACATCCCACCGCTTTCCGAAGCAGACGACCAACATGACGACGAACCCACCAAGACTACGACGAGCTCTTAACTCTCTTACGAAGCCCGAGCCTGAATATGCGACACACCAGCGAGAAAAGCGCCCGCGACCCTCGTAAAGAAAATCGCCCCTTCGCGAGACGGTAGCAGCCGCCTGGGGCAGAAAGAAAATCCGAGGAGAAAGAGCGCTCCTCGCCATACCATCCCGCCCTCCCTCCCTCGTTACACCCAACCCCCACCATCTCGCTCTATCTAGCTCTTTCCGATCGACTCCCTGTCTCTGTCTCTCGCTCGCGGCCGCTCGCTCTAAGCGGCGCGCGTGTGCGCGAGTGCGCGAGTTGCGCATTGACTTTCGCGGCCGGCTGACGTGTGCGGGCGCGCGCGCGGCTTCCCCGGCCTCACCGCCCCCCCCCCAACCGCTCGGATACAACGAAGGCGCGATTTCACGGTATAGGAGGATGGGAGGAGAAGAATCGGAGGCGAGCTCGAGCTAGAAAGTGCCGGGAGGTGTGAGAGCGACGACATGAGGGACTCGACGATGATCATCACCCACGCGGACGTGTACAGCGTCCTGCCGGCCACCACCTCGACTTACGACAAGTGAGTGCTGCACTTACTCGCACCGCGTAATGTACGAGCGCATCCGAGTCTCCCGCGGACCCGGAGGCAGACGGGACGTTGCGGTTGACCTCGTGGCTTTCTTCGCCCCGGCTTTCCTTTATCGAACGATCGAATTGTTGTGATGGAGCACGCGGTGGGTCCGATCCACTCGTCGTCACCTTCGCTATGCCAAGAGCTTGCATAAGCAGGCAGTCGATGTGGCCTGTAAATGGTGGAGAGGAAGAAGGAGGGTGAGCAAAGAATGCTTTTCCACCCCAGTAGCATTTTCATTGGGAACTTTATCGTCGAAGTCGAGCGGCTGCCAGTCGACTTTTCATCGCGCTATCTCTGAATTTTCTGACTGTCTGCTCCGGTGTTTCCCACACATTTCCACACTCATTATTATGACCATCGCATCTACCATCGGTACCCCACCACTCACCATAATAATATGAATAATAATAACAACAAACAATAATAATATTAACATCGTTTAAGCTGGCGCGAGATTAACTGAAGCTAGAATTGTAAAGGATGTTCTAAATTAAGAATAATTCGGCACGGACGATTCATATGTTACGAGCGTTATATTTGCCGCGAAGTCCGATAAATATAATTCATTGATGGGATACTTCAAAGCTTCGAAGCTTTACCATTCCGTTTTAGAAACGAATGTAGGAAAAAGAAGTTACGTGTACTTACGGAGAAGCAAAGTCTTTTTAGCTGAAAAACAATTGATTCGTATGTACAATAAGCGATACTCTGAACTCAGTGACAAGTTTTAAGAGAAATTTTTTTTTTTTTCATGTATATATGCGAACACGCGCGCGCACGCAACAAGCACTCGCGCACAGAGCTGTGCTCAACTTATATAGCGCAAACGCGCTTAAGAAACTTTAATTTCTATTCTCCAAAGTTAATATTTGAGCGGAATGATTTTTTAACCCAATGTTGGTTTTCTGTTTCACGTACTTACTTCAACCACGCTAGTTCCAAGTATTTTAAATCCAAGGCCATGCACTCGTCGAGATTGAACTGCGATAAAACTAATTCCGAAAATTTTATTAATGCGATATAACCATTCAGCGGAGTTTATTATTCGCAAACGACAAATCGCTTTAAAGCAATTGTATAACCTTCGCTTGACGTTTTAGCTTACGAGAATATTTCATAGGCTATGCGCGAGTTCATATGGCATACTGAGTGAAACGAGCAATTTCTTTTTCTTCAAGTTATTAATATAAAAAAATTTTAGAAAAATAAATGATTAAAAATATGGCCTCAGACTTTGGTAGATAATTCGTGAGAATCAAAGCTCTAATTGTTATTTTCCCTTCGTCTATGTATTTTATGCACTTTTTTCACTTTTTTGCACAAACTAAACATTAGCTTAAAAAGTCCAAATATAATCACACACATTAGTAATATTATTATTCAACATCATACCTTTCTTATAAAATGTATTAAATATTTATTTGCAACGATTGTTGATGAATATCTGTTTATATAACCTATTTTCAGGCTTCAATTATACGTAAAAAATGTTCAATCGTTCGATCAAACAATCTTATCTATTGATAAAATTATTGTATTTTTTAAATATTTCCTAATAAATATGTATATATAGTGATATACAAGATCCGTTATTAAGATTATTTATCAAATAAATCTGAGAAAATCATTAATTATTGTAATACCATTGATATCTTGGTTTCATTTCACTTTTACAGTTGATCTGCATCTTCAGACTTTACAATCTGTTTTACGAGAATGGTATGAACTATTTAAATAAATAAAGTCATTTAACGAAATATCACGATACATTTATGCGATTATGTGGATTAATAAAAATATCAGATATTTTGATATCTCCCACACTCGCATATTAAGATTTTATTTCAAGCAGAAAAAAACACAAATCGTTATTTGCAAAATTTGTTCACAAACCATGTATTTTATGATTACTTTTATAGAGTTTATGTGAAATAGATTTTTTAAAACATACAAGTTTATGAGTAAGATTATAATTAAGAAGATTAAGAAGATTAAAATTAAGTGTAACTATTAATTTAATTGATTAGATGGGACTTTTCTCTCGTCGCTTGTGCGTACCAGAATTATCAAGTACTTTCTTAGGCTTCGAACAAAAATAAAAAAATAAAAAAATAAAAAACATTCTCCTAACACTTTTTACTCTGTAATAAATGCAAATGATTATATTGTCTGGATTTGTGGTTTGAATAAAATCGATGCTAATGTTTCATTTTTTTTTTCTTTTTTTTTTTCTACATAGTTAAGCTTTTGTATAAAAATTAATTGTTGTCGGCATAGCACTAGAAATTTAATGTACATTGTTTCAATGTAATTTATGTTTTTTTTTTATTTTCTTTATTTTCTTATTTATTATTATTATTATTATTATTATTATTGTTTTCTATAATTCTTGTGACATTGTAAGATATTATAAAGTCCATTTATGAAAGTATGAATACCACATTCTGTGTAAGCATTGATAGTTGTAAAATAGTGCAAGACAAAAAAAAACAATATTTAAATATTTTTCTATTTAGATTATATAATATTCGTAACTTTGCACCTCAAATAAATCTACGGCTAAAAATTTTTGAAGTAAGATTAGCATTCGTTGCTATTGTATTATAATACAACAGCTTGATCAGTAATACTAATCTAATTGTGAGAAAGTAATATCTACCTTCTGTAAACTATCCGATACACACATGCGCGCACGCACACACACACACACACACACACACACACACACACACACAAACTCCAATTGATCCGATAAATATATTCGCGAATGCTGCTACGCATAAATAAACATTGCTGTTCGAACGGGTATTGGACATGAAGTCGGGCACTGTACATTCAAATGAAAAAGAAATATTAGTAATTAAACTAAGAATTTGTTTCCGGCAGCTGCGTAAATTACCTCTTCAACCCGAGGAGAATAACAGTACTTGCAACAAAAAAAAACAAAAATAAATAAAGAGAGAGAGAGAGAGAGAGAGAGAGAGAGAGAGAGAAAAGAAAAAAAACGTTTCACAAGAGAAAGAAGGTACGTACTTTATATAGACTAAAGGAACGTCGTCGAGCTTTTTCCTTAGGTGGCGTGCTTTTTTACGCACGTGAAAGGGGAAAAATTCGCAAACAGGACCGTCGAGGTCGATAAGACTTTGCCTCGAACCTATACATCTGGCAGAATTACGCTTCATCTTGATGATCGAGAGAGTCGACGAGTTATTCTTTAAGTGTTGGATGCACGCACAGCCTCTCATGCTTCAGACTCTTTTTGCGGTCTTCAGCTTCGCTAAGTACGCACTGAATATCACGTCGGTGTGCGTAAATGCAGTGCTCATATTGTTCGTCTCTGTTTATCTCCGTACTATACATGCGCACAGGCACCTTCACGACAAGTGTCCTCCTGAGAGTATTGTAATGCGTGGAAATTTTATCTTTATTCGTTCGAGGCGAAGGGAATTTCAATGGAATGCGTCGCTTAGAGTATGACTACTAACCAAGAGCTTCCGATCTGTTCTTGTAAGTTGACAGTCTCGTGAGTTAAATAAGTTAAATATCAAAATAATCTTTGTCCCGCGAGCTTTAAAGAGTTTGGAATTTCATATGCTAATAATAATGAAGGACCGATTACTTTTAACGCGAGGTTTTTGTATTTCGTATACCCCCCCCCCCTCCCCCACGCATTGTTTACCGAGTGTACAAGTACTCGTGTAACGCACAAGAAGGCAGCGGATTGATAATTTACATATAATTTCATGTATGTAAAATAGCGTGTAGTTGATAATTTTGGAAAGACCTCTGAGGAATATCATCCGGAAACGTGGCGTTGTGATGCTCGATTAATTTTTGCGAGATAATTTTTATTTATTTTACGATAATGCGCGACGTCGAGTTATCGGTGACATGGTAGCAGGGCCGTAAGAATTTTATTTTCTCGTAAATATCGACCTATACGCTTTTCCGGTCTTAACCTCGATAGGCAATAGGTAGTATTCAAAAATATCTCAATCTCACTGTTGTTCCCATTAAAAGCTTTAATTGCCAAATGTGCCAAGGCACATCTATCAAGGCACAGATATCGTGATATCTGTTTCATATAATTCGAAAAACATAAAAGACTATGGCAGATATTTTAGGGAATAAACGCTCCTTATTAATATTGTCGTCAAATCTCGAAGATAAATAATATATATTCTCGAACGTATCACAAGTACTATTAAATGAAGAACTTGAAAATATTTTTACTCGCACTGTTAATGTAATGAAAAATCGTATTCTTCCATATAGTTGTTCAATTAAAGCTCATTATGATAAACAATTTACATTTCCTTTTACCTTGTCGATTCAGTTTGAGATGTTTATCATTACAAGAGCGAACGTGTGTACGTATCGTATGGCGTTCATTATTCCTCGATTTATTTATTGACTGACAGTTCGATAATACATGATGTATTTGTAAATCTGCACGCTAGAGAAATGGGTAGGTAGATAGATATCATTGAAGCAATGCTGTAACAAAATTTCCATCATGAAAATTGCGCCTTAATAAGAGCAACGATAATGATAATGATGATAATGATAATAGCAACGGTAATAGTAATAGTAATAACAACAACAACAACAACAATCGTAACAACAACAACAACAATAACAACAATCATAACAACAACAACAACAACAACAACAACAACAATAATAATAATAATCATGTCATACAGATGACGTTATGACGAAATGCTGGTCTCTGTTTACAATGAAATATTACAAAATTGCGTGTGCAATTATGTTCCTTCGAAAGTCACTATGAGATTTTTAAAAAAGTTTTCATTAAGCTTTTAGAAGAACTTAATAACAATTTATACGAAGAGATTGATTATGTTTGTATCGATCTATTCCGTCGTATATTATAGAATCATTGATTCGTTAGCGTACCAAGAGTCTAGACTGTTCTATGCTTTCTTATTCTTTCTGTCTTCACTATGGCTTCTTCTGTCGTTCGCCTACACACGATTATACGCGCGCGATTGTACTTATATTTACAATTGTATCGGGTCGCTCCTGTCGTCTAGTCCTGCAGTTTAAAAGAATAATTAACAATATACGCTATGATGATCAAAAGCCATTAAGTGATGATGAAATATAATTCAAATGTGTATACAAAGCAAACTAAAATTATGCAAAAAATATTCGAAAAGTCACGTTATATCCCAAATAAAATATAATCAGTTATTTCATTAAATTTATTTTAATGATTAGCACCATATATGTATATAACGTCGAGACGATAACTGAATTCACCAACACCTACGCACTAACACCACCAACCAACTTCTCATGTTTATCAAACATTCGATATTCAAAACTGAACATCTATTTAAATGTAACAAACTCTCGAATTCTTCTAATTACTCATCTCCAAACGCTAAAGGTCATGATAAATAATTGAAAATTTATAGATGGAACAGCCTCCCTCTGTATGATAATATCAAACTTTAACAATAGTTTAAACTTTAACAATTTTTGGCAGTTTTATTATCCAATTTAAATGTTTCGTATTAACATTCATATTCCTTTATAATACTAATATAAGTTAGTTTACAATAAATAATTTTATTGAAATTTCAATTTTCGGTTTCAATCGCAATCAGTTATAGTATTGTTTGTTTGTACGTTCTCAAGTTTTAAAATATCCAGACATTTTTAAACATTTTCTCAGCTTTAATAACTTAATATTATTTCATTTACTTTATTCTTATAGAATTCTTCAACCTATAAATCATGTGACCTTCGGGACCAGATTTCCAGTAAAACGAATATAATCGATAATTTAATTTATACTAAGCAAATGACAAAAAGCTCCTAGAAGTTTCTAAAGAGTATCGAATATCATAAGAATAACTAATAATGATAGTATAAAAATCCTAAAATTATCCGAACTCACTAAATATAATCCTCTTAATTTTGAATTATTAACTACAAAGGAATATAAAGGTTGATTTTGAATTATCCATTTGCCATTTTTGTTGCCTTATTTTTAAACGAGTTTCTTCTTACTATGAACTCACTACAGATATTGAGAGAGTCTTGTATACACAATAAAACTGTTTTATCTAACTATATAAAGGAGTAGATAAAGAAAATATTAAGCTGATCAATAAATTATATCCTTATATACATATATATATATATATATATTGACATATGATATGAATAAGGTTAAGAAATATATTTAACATTGAAAATCTTTAAAATTAACGAGCAACCTCCTTTCCAAAGCTGATAACATTTATTTATAAGAAGCATATGTTGATAGTGAATCATTGTAATAAAGTATCAGATTAAATTGGCATTTTATAAACAACAGATGAAAATAAAAGAACGTTGGATGAGGCATCAGGAATCATATTTTTACCGATAAAATGATCAAAGCAGTATTTAAACGAATCGCTAAATGAATTTTAATTAACGTACCCTTAGCCTTTCGTTTCATTCATTTCACGTATTTTAATATTTTCTTTAAAAAAATATTATTATTATATATTTTTATTTACAAAATTGTTGTTAAAACAATGAATATTTTTTTAATTTTTACATTTTAATCATTATGTAATGTTATAATATTGTTTTGTATAATTTTTAAGGCACTTAACCTTGACTTTTCAATGAAAAGAAAATTAATCGATCAATTCGTTTATCAGTGTAAACAATTATTCTAATACGATTATATGCTTCAGCCGATAAAAGTAAATTAATTAAGATTCAACAATAGTCATTTAATAATTTGAATGAAAATATCGCAATATTAAATATGAAGGCTGTATAGTATAAAAAATTAATATACCATATTTAAAAATTATTCTATAATTAGTTGTATAATTCGATGTAAAAATTACAAATCATTATAATTTCACGATCGTACGTGCATACGTGAGTGTCGAAAAAAGCGTATAATGAATTTGTGTAAAAATTTATAAAACTTATCTTAATAGAGCGTCAATTAGTCTGAATATTCAATACGACAATTGATAAACGTTAAATATAATTTTATAGATCAAAGGAAAGAATAATTGTATTAAAATTATTTGTAACGAGCGTTAAGTATGTTAAGCTTGGGCAATGTTTCTGAAACAGCGAATGAATTAATTAAATTTAAAGTCATAGCCAATGTCTGAAGTCATTGTGGTTGCCTAATGAAATGGAAATTTAAGATGTCAGAGTTAGCCGGTGAGTGGTAATGGTAAAGATATAGAAAAAGCCGGTTTTAAAATGGAGGCATTAGCGGTCGCGTACAACATAAACGGTAGACATCATATTATTAAACTCAATTTTCGATCGTATCTTTTGAAAAATGACCACGATGGAGCCTCGCGAAATTTTTGCACGCACGAAATATCACGGCCTGCCCGCTTGAATAAACTTACCCAAACCTTCTATTACATTACCATCGATTATTTTCCATTTGCATTTCTTCGCACGCGCGCATTATCGCCTTTTTAAACTAATAATATGCCATAACCGCACGAACAAATAATAAGAAAACAAAAAATTAACAAGCAACTTTGGTCAATAATTCCCACTACTTATTATTCCTGTCCGTATGAATGAATGACACGAGCCAAGTCGCATTTCTCCTCGTGAGCTTAAATATATAATATTCTGCTTACCCGAGGCAAATATTTTCCTCTGAATTTCATGAGCAAAATGGCTCGGAGGGTATATTTCAAAAATTCTACATTGAATAATAATAAATGACAAATGTCATAGTATTTGTCGAATGCTAATTAAGAGAAATATTTACTAACCATTATTAATAAAGATATTTTTTTAATTAGCTCCTTCTGTTCAAATGATACTTTTCTACTTTATCATTATCTACCCCAATAACCTTGTCAATATTTTCAAGAAACTTTAAACTTCAATCTAAGTATTCTAATCGAATTATACAATAAAGCTTTTTTTTTTTTTTTTTTTTTTTTAATGCTTGAATTATTTTTAAAAGCTACTTTCATTTTTATTACATTTAAACATTTTAATTAACTTCACACTATACAAGCACAAAATTTATATACGCAATATGTATAGAACGTTTTTTTAATTTTATAAATTATTACGATAAATTCGGTTATTCTACCTCTTGATATTAAAATCCAAAAATAATTAATACTCGTGTCAGCTGATAAAAATGTAAGGTATCGATTTTAATAATAAATAAGTATTTCAAATTCGATGAATATTATAATGCAGCAAATTCGTAGGCTGCAATTATGATTAAACATTCTTCTTTTTTATTCGTATATGAAAGGACAAATTAACCCCTAAATTATTGCATCCGTAAAATATTTACTGCAATTACATTGTTATCATTTACATTAGTTACAGTAGTACACGCTAGTACAATAGAGTAATAGTAAATTATTATTTCAATACTACTACTGCATTCAGGAGCGGAAATATCCGAGTCGCGCGCGCGCGCGCGCGCGCACACAAACACACGCACACACGCACGCACGCACGCACGCACACGCACGCACACGCAAAAGCTTCTCGTGGGATAATTACAATTGTCTAAGACGACAGTAGGAGATGATGATTCTTTTAAAGCTATTCTTTTCTTTATAAAGTATTGGTCAGCTGGAAAATTCGTCGTCGAGGGGGAGGAGGGGAGAACAATGATGTCGATAGGACCGGATAATCCGAGTCTCGACCAATTAATCGAGTCTTTCCGATTTGAGGAGCGATCCAACGTCCCAGAAGCGCCACCGTACGAGTTTCGCGTGGTTCCGGCATAAACTGAGGTGGAAAATAATAAGAGATGGAAAGAGCCATTGGGCATTATGAGCCCTCGAGCACAAGGGTCGGTCGGTTGATCGGTCGATCGATCGGTCAGTTGGTCGGTGGAATGCCGTCCAGCGAGAATTTATGGCCGGGTCGCGTAAGACTGTAAGCTCCGGGCGCAGAAGCCGACTTAATTGAATCATTCGTGCCTGGAGATTGGCCGCCATATCGGCGCTTATCGTGAAAAAAAAAAAAAAAAAAAGACCGCTGCCCGTGCTCATTCTCTTCCTCGAGGCGCGAAAAACTGCAGTGCAGCCTCGCGACTTTTTGCCCTGGCGGGGATAATTTATTTATTCGCGCTTTCTAAGCGTTCGTACGGCGTGTAATTACAACGACAATGAACTTTTGCGAATAGTTATTACCATCGCGAC
>NW_011948418.1:7308175-7322834 GCF_000503995.2 Ceratosolen solmsi marchali
TACATATTATTATAATTATTATAATTCAAATGTGGCAAATTAAAATAAAGAATAGGATTAAAGTATAAAAAAAAATCATCAAAGCTTCAAATTTTATTATCAAATAAGTACACTTCAAATACAAATACCTCTTCTTCATGACACTCGTCAAAAATTGATGTAAAAAACACGAAGAAAGGAAATAACGAGAGATACTATTGAATCAGTACATAAAGCAATTATCCTGTTCATTATCATATACGCACTAACAAGCCTGCGAGCATCTGTACAAATTTGGATAAATTTCCAGGATAATGGAGGTAATTGGTTCTGTCGAGCAACACCTTCCAGACCTCCAAAGATCAACTTGTGAAGGCCGAGATCGAGATCCTTTATCTTTTCTCCCAATTCTTTTTTTTCTCGATCACGGGACCTCAAATTTACTGCACCATGCAAAGCGTGGATGCGCACTCGATCAGTGCCGACTGGCCTTGACCTTCGGATTATACTCAGCGAGACGTGAGCAAAAGCGAGAGAGAGAGAGAGAGAGAGAGAGAGAGAGAGATGTATAAGACTCCCACCAGTGCGCCTGGAATTTCTTCGAAGCGAATTGGCGAGACATCGGGAGCCTAATGGCTGCGAGTTACGCGCCCCCTTCCCCGCCAACAACACTTCTGTTGTTACGCGAACGATTGCTAATTCAATTGAAAATGGATCTCTTTCGTAAATTACTCCTTACGAGCCAATCCTCTTCCAAGGAATCTAAGCAAGTTACGCAATTTATGACTTTGCGTATAGTTACGTTCGCGAGGGTGAGTCTTTTGTGTAGAACACATAAGTTTGCAACAGTGGAGTTCTTTATCTATTTCGATTCCTTTTTTGGCTGCTATTGAAAATAAAAAAACCCAAGGATTTTTTTTTTTTTTTTTTTTTTTTTTTTTTTTTTTTTTTTTTGAACTTACAGCACACACTCGACGTGGACCCTAAATTTACGCTGCAAATATGGAAACTCAAGAAAAATATGAAATACGAAGAAATCCGTAAGATGTGAAAGAAACGTCATGATTTAATGCAAAAGTTTGTCACTTATGAGAAATTTGAATAAACTTAATAATAACTAAACAAATAATAATTATAATAAACGTCAACTATGCTTATAATGAATCTAAATATGAATTTTTGTACTTTCAAACGAGAAATATTTCTTTCTCTAATGTACATTAAACCGAGAAAATTGATTGTGCTTAGTTATAAAAAATCTGAATTATAATTTTTTTTAAAAAAATTGTTTGACATTAATATTAAAACTGAACTAAGAACTAGACATCGACATTGGACTAGAGTAGATGTGTATGGATGTTGTAACTTGCGATAATTTTTAAATTAAAATATAATTGAAATTACTGATAAAGTAATATTTTAAGATGAAAAAATTAATATTTATAAGATTTACCGACTTCCGTTAAACGTTAGGATATATCAATTACTTTCGCGTATAAAGATATTTTCTCAATTTAATGACTTTACCGCATACAGGGAGCAAAAAACATTTTAATATATAATAATTGATGATTATAATTTCACTCGATTAAGCCTTGTAGAAAAATAACAAATTGATAAATTAATAAGTACCGATATTACTCATTAGTGTTACGAGTAAAAAAGAGCAACTCTTTTTATAAAGTAAGCCGTTCCATCGATATCCAAACGAATTATCGGACAAGCTCCTTTACATATTTGCTATTAATACACCGAATAAAAATTTATAATTAACTGCTAAATTGGATTTTTATAATAGTAATGAAATTCTTGATCTCGTATTTCATTACTAATTAGTATTCATTACTAATGAGCACATCCCTTCATTTATTATTAATTGTTCGCGAATGTTTCTACGTTATAAATACATATTTTTCTAAATATTAATAAATAAACGTCCATTTTTGCGAACAAATGCATTGGAAGGCGATAAAGATGCATTTAACGTAATTTTATTTAACTTAATCTTCATACTTGAATGTTAGAAGATTTAGTGAAAATAAAATAAATATGCAATCATCCATCGTGATATAACATTGACAGAACTTAAAAATAAAGAACATTGTCAATTTAACTATATCATTGATTCGGAATAAATAATAGAATAAATGACTCTACATGAATAACGTTGTTACAACGTTTATGCCGCAACTATGTTTAGTTTAGCGTTAAATTGCAGGAAAAGTTATGTCAACGCGTGTAATTCTAATTGCAAAAAGTATTTATTCATTATATTATTCACGATAATATACTAATGCGCATAAAAAAAAAAAAAAAACTATATTCCTTTGAAATGTTGTTACTTAAGAATTCATAAGAATTTTATTTCACACAATCTCAAAACATAATCCACATCAGCTTGTTCATAAATATTTATAACACTTCACGTGTTTATCAAGATTGACTAACGAAATAGAAGACTCTATCGTTCCAACAGCACAAGAATTAAATTAACAATTAAAGGTAAAAGCTACTCATACGAGATGGCAAATAAGGTATTGTCACCGACAATTTATCATCTGAATATAATCGATTGCTAGACGTTATGTCCCCTAAAATGCATCCACTGCGAGCAAAATCATTGCTTAATCCGCCATTGCTTAATAAAAGCCAGAAGAAAAAATCCTTTGAAACAGAGATCGAATAGCCCAGCGAAGAAAAATGTGTCGCGAAAAACTGCATTAGAAAGTGCCTTTCTTCGCGGCCAGTGAAACGTAGCTTCGCAGTCTCATATTGGAATTGGACGAAAGTGGCGTAATGAAATGGTAAGAGAAGTATCCGTGACCGAGACCGTTGATTTCGATTGGCGCACATGTGCGCTGCGTAATTCACGTCGTAATGCCCCGTCACGCGATGATGTAATTCGCGGCGGAAGCTGAGGAGAAGCGGCGTCACTCAGTTGAGCGACGTCGGAGGCGGCAAGCAGTGGTAAAGCGCGGAGTACCGATCTCGTACGCGATTCTCGTAATCGGAGCAGCGGAGGTACGAGAGGTAAAAGGGTTGACGACTCTTTCCACATTCGCCCCGAGCCCGAAGTGCGGGGGATTCGAGCTACCCGATGGGACTTCCGTTGTACCATTCGCGTTTATCATACCGAACGCGATTATCAACAAAGTAACTCGTCGACTCTCGCGAGCTGCGCTGCTCCAGGAATCCACGTTCGTCCATTCGATTGTCCAGCCACCGCTGTGGCTCGGTGCACTTTACACACTTCGAGGGGCCCAGGTTTTAAGTCAGGACTGGCTGGGGGAAGGGGCGAGTTCGTTCGATAGAATTGAAAGGCACGTGTCGCGTGTGTAATAAAATCGCGAAATAATGATGGACGGCAATACTCCCTCTGGCTCTCCGCCGGAGCTGGCCCTCATTATCCCCCCCCCCCAAACGGATGGGAGTACGGGACGTTTAATAACATGCGCGGTGTTCGTCCAACACGAGCTACGAATATATAAGAGCACCCGGTGACATTTGTCAAACCTCTAGTGGATTTCGTTGACCTACCTTCGTCGTCGTCGTTGGCTTCGTCACCCTCACCCCCTCAGATCCGAAACCCAGGGCCTTCTCGGACGTACGATGAACCGAATTCGTACGCGACGAATTCCGTCCGCGTCCTTTTTTGTTTGGGCTTCGAGGAAGATGCTCGGCCACCCGTACGAGTTTCGCCTCGTTAATGCGAAATCCGGGCTGAGAGTGGGATGGGTGATTATGCAGGTGAGCCCGTGCGTACATCGCCAATGCGGATAATCTTTCCCCTCCGGCCATGAGCAATTGGTTATGTTTTACAAGTCGAGCCTAGCGTGCCGCGTCTATGTGCAATGTTACGTCAAACAATTATCCGTAGAATGACGATTGAAAAGAACGTAGTTTACGTGTCGGGAATTATAGATGATTTAAAAATAGCTCGATTCATTGTGTCTCCCTATCTTGCCGACCTTCGCGTTAAATTTATCGGATACATATTCAAGTTGTCTAAATATTGTAGAAATAATCGATTCCAATTCGGGACCATACGATTTCATTTTCTTTGATAAATGTCTGCAGGGAAATCGTATTGGTAACGAAAAATATAATTATAAGCCTCGAAACTTTATATCCGTATACCTGGATACGTGTGCGTGTGCGTGTGCGGGTGCGCGTACCTGTGTGTTTAACCAGTTCTTTTAAGCTCGACATGCCATTTACCAAGAGACATGACTTATTGTTGTATTAAGCAGGCGGAAAATAGTAAAGATTGGCTTAAAAATTATAGCACAGACCCAATGTACGTCGAGCCTTAGAAAATTCCGCGCTTGCTTAAGAATTATTATTTGTTCGATAATATTTATTTTCATCGCTCGTTCGTATTTCGTTCTTAATTGTCCTCTTGGGCATACAGAAATTGACGATAAATTGAAGTGACGAAGACTCTCGAGAAACTACAAAATAGCCGTTGTTGCGAATCCGTCGAGCCTTCGAAGCTCTTCAACGGCACTGAGTCGAACGACGGTGAGAGAGCAAAATAAGAGGTCAAAAGCAATATGGACTTTGATATAAAGAGGGATGAGGATACTATTGAGCATTTCAAAGTCACACAAGACATCTCCACGGAATGGTAAGGAGAGTCGACGTGTCGCGTTGCGCCCCGCATAAAGATGATCCCGTTAAGCCAGGTGTAACACCCACGCGTTTGCATAGCTCGAGTAAATGCGATTGGCTTTGCCACGCAATGCGTTAACTTGTTTTATTTTCAATTCAAAAGCATCATAAATAATACTTACTTTAACTTATAAAAAGCATACCTTCGACCTTCTGACCTGGAAACTGAGTTTGTTTTATGAATTGCACTTAAGTCTTATTTGCCTTCTTAGCTTACCAGCATTGTGCGCGTGATTTTTTTTTTATGTTTTTTTTTTGTTTTTTTTTGTTTTTTTTTTGTTTTGTTTTTAATAATCTCCTTCGCATACAATATTGTTTGCCAATTATATTAAATTTTAGAGAAAATCATTAATAAAATAAGATAATTACTTTTGTTTGTTTTCTCATCTGCAAGATGTTAAATTAAATTTAGCTTAAATTGAAATTGTAAAGGAATGTGGAAGAGATGTTTTGCATTATGATTATCAAACTAACGATAGTAATTATTAATATGATTTCAGTGTTCTAATACAAGTTCTAGTACGTAAGAACGATTTAAAGTTAACTTGTTTATTTAATTCAAGTCGACATTAAAAAGTAAGTAAAGCAACGGAAAAGCACGGTACAAAAAAATGATATAAAACTTTATGATGTTTCCGCTACCAATGAGCCTTACTTGATTAGAATTTCAGTAATATTTGCTACATTGATATATTTAAA
Source organism: Ceratosolen solmsi marchali (assembly GCF_000503995.2). NCBI lineage: Eukaryota > Metazoa > Arthropoda > Insecta > Hymenoptera > Agaonidae > Ceratosolen > Ceratosolen solmsi. The sequence goes on from NW_011948418.1 coordinate 7,313,525, forward strand.
TCAATTTAAGAGTATAAATGCGCAACTTGCATATTTCTATATATATATTATAGATGCGTTCTTTGTATACTAAACAGATCCATATAATTGTACGAATAATATAACTCACTTGACTCGTGAACACTTATTTAACTTGAACACGATATCTCTCTCTCTTTCTCTCTCTCTCTCTCTCTCTCTCTCTCTCTCTCTCTCTCTATATATATATGTATATATATATATATATATATATATATATATATATATATATATATATATAACTGTTTGAATGCTCAAAAGAAATCGAAAACAGTCTCACGTTATACTTTAGATGGTGTTGTAGTAATTTCTTGATAATGAATGAGCCACTATATGCAAGTAATTCGAAAAAAAATTCTCAATACATGTATTGTACATCCTTCACTATGAAATTGTAACCAAAATAGACTAACGATAATGATACACTCTAACGATTATGCGTTATCTTAAATTCCGAGGACATCTTTATGTCACTTCATTCTATTTCATTTTCTCAATCATAGCTTATTTAAATTACAAATGAATTGCTTAAATCGAATCAAGTCACAATAACAAATATTAAATATTTAATATCATGCAGACATATCATGCGACGCCCTCGGCAGCTTTAACTCAACATAATTTCGGCCCAGCGCTTTAAATGTCAATGTAAGGGATAAAAAAATTAACGTTTATTATTCACCGTTTTTTTCGTCACAAGCTAATGTTGCTTGGAGTTGCTCGTTCAATTACGTATACACAAGCGATATTTTTATAATAATATTCACGCGTATAAGATTAATGAGATTATGGATGTTACGAGAGGCAACGCGAGTTTGAAAAAAAAATTATTATCCAGCTAATCCGTCAAAGCCGGTGGTATGAATTTTTGAATAAACGTAGGCCTCGAGAAACGATACGATTTACGCAAATGAAAAGCCGCATTAAATAAAGTAATGTATACAATAAAATATTATTTGATGTACGCTTGCCATTAGGATCATTACTCTTTGAACAGTCCAATAGTTAATAAAATAAATATCTCGAGACTGGGCTCGTACCGTTAGAAAGTATAGCTCCACATTGCTCAATTTGTCTACTCTAACGGTTCCGCACACACAAAGCCCATGAATATTCAAGTAAGCAACACTAATCAGATTGACACATAGTTTGTACATATAATCATATGTCAATTAGCAGTAATTGCAATATTATCATTAAATTGACACTAAAACATTAAATTGCCCCTAATAATAACACTATTTGACTGAATTATTATTGTTGCTGAATTAATTCGCTTGATAATGGCCAATGTGCGACGTTAAGTATTTTATGCATTGCGTTGCGTTAAAATCCGAAGCTTACTTATGCTCACCGACACTCACGTCCATATAATATTACAAATAATTAGCCAAAGGCCAATAGGCATCCGATTAATAATAACATTAGTTTAGCCCAAGGGGGCAATAGGATTAATTGTCGTTCAAAAAAAAAAAAAAAAAAACAGACAAAGAGACAAAGACAAACCGGTCTCAAACGTTTATTCGTCGTTTCTTTCGAGACTTATTATTATACAGTCTGGCCATAAATTCGCCGTAAAGCGAAACGAACGAGAGTCGCGGGTGATGAGTAAGAGGAGGCCCCGCCGAATCGAAAAGAAACTCAATTTTCCATGGAGTCGTAAGAAAGTCGCGATAGTGGTTAACGACCGCCGCCGAGACATCCTCGGAACGTCCCGAGCGAAAGGGAATCGGCCATCCAATCGGCAGCCGTGAAAGCAGTTGTACGATCGAGCGAAAGCCAGGGAACAAAGAGAGAAGGCGCGCATAAACAATGATAGTCGGCGTGTCGAATGGGCGCTGGTGATATCGGGGGAAAAAAAGAGAGAGAAAAAAAAGAAAAAAGAAGCGAGGCGGCCGACATCGCGTTGCTCGTTTCTCGCGTTCGGGCGCGCAGCTCGAAATTCGAAAGCGCGGACCCGTTCCTTTGGTCTCATGGACCCTCATTTTAGGCGCCGTCGGCTGGAGTAATGTTCTCGAGGAGTCGGGGCCAGGGCCGGCTCTTCGGCAAGAGGGACGGGCCCGGGAGCAAGAGGCACCAGTCTCACAGCTGGATGACGACAAACAAGTTGAGGAACGAGCAGAGGCAGCCGAGGAGGACGCGCATCGGTGACGGGTAATTAATACTTTATGGTGCTTTGGCTTAGCCACGGGTTAACCAGTGTTGCTTTTATCATCGCTGGCCACCTGGACGCTTATCGCGCACGTGCTCGAGTTGCCACTCTACCGCGAGCTTCGGCAAGTCTCGGGAACCTTGCCTCGCCATTTCGATACTCGTCGCCTATCCATTCAGCGACGAATCCATACTGCATTTGTTGTATACCAATGGTTATTCGATTGACGATATTATTGGATTTGCTTTATGGATTTGAGACGAGTGTGTACGTTTACTTGTAAAATACAAGTAAAGTGCCCGAAGACTTTCTCGTCTCAAATTTGCTTTTCTCTACCTTGTCAATGCGTAATAAATCGTTGGGTTAGCTTTGATGGACATCCAATGATCAACTCGGCAGAAAAGCTTTATATTTTATATCCGCGTATTCACGAGATATTAATACGTAATGGGTGCATATATATATATATATATATATATATATATATATATATATATATATATTTGTTTATTTATTTTTGTTGTTGTTGTTGTTGTTGTTGTTGTTCTTGTTCTTGTTTTTTAACAAAATATTCCTACAGCATTTCTAGTCGATGTCATCGCATTTTCAGGAAATTTACTTTTAAGAAGTATATTTTACTTTTGTTTTGCGAGCATCCTAAATTATTCAATAGCACAGATTTATTGATTACCTAAATTATTTAATAATCAAATATAAAACAGTTAAATAAAAATAATAATAAACAGCAGAGGTTGAAGTTTATTATATTACGAATGTTGAAATATTTGAGATAGCAAATTGTTTTGCAAAACCATATCGTAACTTAATATAATCTAAATAACATAAAATACCATCGCTAATTCTAAAATTTTAAATTACAAAACGTAAATATACAAAATTCGTAATTACGGAAGTAATGTGGTCTCATGTAATGAAATAATTTCTGGAATGAAGGTAGTTGCTAATTGTAGTGCTGATCTCATTTTTCAAGCAAGTCAAGTTAATTTCACGTCGTTTTATTTCAAGTTTTTACTTTATATAAACTTATATTTATAGTAAAAGAAAAAAATATATGCATATATATTTTAATATATATTTGTTAGTTATCTTATAATTAAAACGTTAAACAGTAAATGTTAATCTTGAAATACACATAAAAGAAATAGGCATCCAAGATTTGAGTGGTAAGGTAAAAGTTACACCAATTATCATAAAATAATGTGTAAATTAAGTCGTTGAATTTAAAATTACAATATCGATAAAACCAGTAGCGTTGGTATTTCATACACAATAACCTTATACATTGATTTAATAATTCTTCAATGTTCTATTAGCTGTACATATTTATTACAAGATTAAAATTAATCGAATAAATATTATAGACTGAAGATTGGAATATTTTAGTAGATATAAATATAAAGTGAAATCAATTATAATGGAAATATAATACTGTCTATAAGACAGCTAAAATGGATTCGTCATTTTCCTTATTGAATTAATTTAGTAAACTGAAAAAAATTCTGCACAAATGATTTTTCCAAATTATCGTATAACGTTCTTTAATCTTTGTTTTTAGATTTTTAATTTTTAACAGTATTCATACAAAATAATTTTTATATGAAATTATATAAAAAAATTATATGGATTATCCATTATAAACAGATTAATAAGAATTGCGATATATCGTTTCTTTATATATTGCAAATTAAAGTATGCAAATTACATGTTTATCGAGTAATTTGAAAAATGTACTTAATTCTATTTTTAAATAAGTATTTAAGCAAATTGGATCTATTACTTTCTTTAGTTCTAAAAGTTAATAATTTTCAACTTAATTTTCAATTTAACAAATGACGTTTATTCTTAAACTCTTTCAAAGTCGTACATGAACAACGGCATGTTAAATTAAATTAAAGTTCCATCCTCATAAATACGATATAATTCGCATAGATTGTAATTATTTTTAAAGATTTAATAGAAGATTTGTTACGGTAAAAAGTTGTCAGCTATAAATTTATAAATGAATGAAGCATTCATGTTTCATGCTACGAGCAGACATTTTATCATCGAACAATTTCATTAAAAAAATCTTATCATTAAACAATATTATATATAAAACATTATTAAACAAGAGTTTGGATGATTATCAGGAAACAGCAATTTACGGTCGCAATGTGACTGGCAACCGAAGGGTAAAAGATCACACGAAAAATCAGATAGTGACAGTGTGATGGGGAGTTGGAAGGGGACTTAAGGACCTTGTATACCAGCCTTGACCGAGGACTCGACGTATAGGAACACGTGCCAAGTATTAAAATGGTGCTGTAATGACATTAACGAGCCATCATTGGCTCGGTAATAGTCCTCGTCCGATCCCAAATTCGTATTCCGCGCGTAACCACATCGCTACGTTCACGTTACATACGCTCTGTGTGTGTGTGTGTGTGTGCGCGCGCGCGTGCGTACGCTTGTGTGTGTGTGTGTGTGTGGTGCAGTGTTGCGTGCGTGCATGCGTGCGTGCGTGCGTGCGTGCGTGCGTGCGTGCGTGCGTGCGTGCGTGCGTGCGTGCGTGCGTGCGTGCGTGCGTGCGTGCGTGCGTGCGTGCGTGCGTGCGTGCGTGCGTGCGTGCGTGCGTGCGTGCGTGCGTGCGTGCGTGCGTGCGTGCGTGCGTGCGTGCGTGCGTGCGTGCGTGCGTGCGTGCGTGCGTGCGTGCGTGCGTGCGTGCGTGCGTGCGTGCGTGCGTGCGTGCGTGCGTGCGTGCGTGCGTGCGTGCGTGCGTGCGTGCGTGCGTGCGTGCGTGCGTGCGTGCGTGCGTGCGTGCGTGCGTGCGTGCGTGCGTGCGTGCGTGCGTGCGTGCGTGCGTGCGTGCGTGCGTGCGTGCGTGCGTGCGTGCGTGCGTGCGTGCGTGCGTGCGTGCGTGCGTGCGTGCGTGCGTGCGTGCGTGCGTGCGTGCGTGCGTGCGTGCGTGCGTGCGTGCGTGCGTGCGTGCGTGCGTGCGTGCGTGCGTGCGTGCGTGCGTGCGTGCGTGCGTGCGTGCGTGCGTGCGTGCGTGCGTGCGTGCGTGCGTGCGTGCGTGCGCTTGTGATTTTCGAGGACTACGACACATTTGATTATGTAAAAAAAGTCCCGTGAAGAATAGTCGATTCTATTAAAGGAATTTTAACTATTGATCGATATAATGTGGTACCGATAATGATAAACGATCTATTTGCGGTCGACTGGCACTGAATAAACCTTATACCGTTTTAAACTTAACACGTTTTAAACGCGCGATATGTCGATGAAATATGAACTTATTTTTTTCAACTTATTGGCAATAATTAATAAATCTAATCATCAATAATATATTACAATAACAATTATTTTGATGGGATAGTAAAAATGAAACAACATTTTTTAATTTAACAAAAAGACATCTTTTATGAATATTTTTTTTTAAATTCTTTTTCTAGAATATTTAAAAGTATACAAATACATACAAATTTTCTTATATCTTTGTACATCTATAATTCTCTTCATAAATTATTGATTGAAAAATCCATCTTTTTTTTATACCCTCATATATCTTTGCTTATTTATAGCAAATTATATTATTGTTTGTATTGCTTCGGGCACAAATGCACACAAATAATATTTCCAATAGTTAAATCTACGGATATATTATCAAATAACATTCCATTTTATTATTTTTAATATGTAATGTTTTGTTTCTACTGTAAAAATGTAATTGTTTTCCAATATTATTTCTATGATAAAGATTTGCTCTTCATAATTTTATAAATCATAGATCAAATTGCGTCATTTTTTTTTCATTTATCGAGTATTTATAGAGATATGCGTATAAAAATCATTCTAATTCAAAATTACCAATCAATAATTTTTAATTTTTAAATAGTTTAAATGTTTATTTTTGTGATTATGTAACCATGAAAATTCTAGAATTCAAACTATACGATAATTATAATTATGCAAGTCATATTTTAAATAAAAATCATATTTCTATGTTGACATTGTAAAATCTCTGCTTGTTCGCAAAATTGATTTCATTGCAGTTTTGAATGACTAAGTCCTGACTTAAAGTCCCAATGACTTAAAGGAGAATGTCAAGATATATCGCATCTCTGATTATAGGTAATTTTTTTTTTCAATGCATACAGGGTAATTACATATGCCCCATGTATAACCACTCTAATATAAGTCTTGCAACAATATAGGATTAAATAAAAAAGTTAATTGTAAGTTTCATTTGAAAGAAACCAAAATTCTATAACGAGTGACTTAACATATACATGTACTTAACATTGAAACATTGATACACAAACAAATTCTTGAATTTGTTTTATTATGTGATTGTATAAAGATCTAAGTACACAGTATTATATACTACTTATAATTATACTCATTGCGCTTATAAACTATATTCACTATTATAATAAATTAATTTATTATAATAAATCATAATAAAAGTTAAAATATTATATAAATAATTATGTACATTTTCAATTGAAATTGCAAAGTCTTATAAGTTTCTATAAAAAACGTCTATTAAAATCTGTAATAAGTTGTACCTATAAATTGAATATAAGAATTAAATGTTTTCTTTTATAGAATATAACAATATACGATTAGGATATAATATTTAATACAATTAATAAATGAAAATAAATTAATAAATAAAAAAAAATAAATTAATTTCCATAGCATTATTAAATAATAATACTGTTAAATGATAAGTATCCTGGTATTTTTATATTTCATTTGCAAATCAACTATCCTGAAAACTTACCATTTTACTTTAAAAAACCAAATACCGACGCTTCAATCCATTTCTCAAATACATAATTTTTTGCCTCTATCATAATACATAGCAACTGTTCTCTAACTAAACGATTTTAAAATATTTCGCACATTATTATTATATTCATTTTTCGAATCGAGCTATATCCCTCACTATTCAATAATGTCATGCAAACAACAAAGTCGAAAAAAGATGCAGAACATGCGAGTGTGTGTCAAAATCTGAATTACGTAAACGAGGCGAATCCAAGCGGAAGACGTGACAGTAAGAGTAACCGAATACGGAGGATCGCGCGTGTCCGTAGGCCTCGTTGATTTCACGCAACAATAATAACATTTGCGCGCTTACGCATCGCGCATAATCCTTTAAATTGACTCCCCTCACCTACCTCCCCCTCCCCTCCTCCCCGCCCCCCGGTCTCGCCTGCGCCACCCGCGCCTACACCGCCGACGACCAGCGCCAACCACCAGCATGAGCCCGGCCGACGAAAGCCGAGCTCGTCGTTACCGGTTTATCCCCTCCCCTGCTGATATCCTCTCACACACTCTCTCGTTCTCTCACTCACTCACTTTCTCTCTCTCTCTCTCTCTCTCTCTCTCTCTCGCTTACTTACTCTCACCGTTCTCGGCCTCCCTTCTCGTCCTCCGCGCACACGCCATGCGCGCATTTCCTCCGGAGCGGCGCTGACGTAGTCCCGGGCGTCTCCGTGTCCTGCGCGTCAGTCGTCGCCGTCGCATCCCAGCTCCGGTCGAGGAGACGCTGCTTTCATCTCTTCGATCCCATGTCTTCTTACGGGTAAGAGCATCCTCGATCCTTTTCGTTTACATTCTTAGACGCGATTACAGTATCCGTCATGCACAAGGCCTACAGTAGATTCTATAATAAGAAGCAAGTACTCGAGACTAGCTTGCCCTTAAAGCGGCCTCTACGGAAGCGTATCCTCCAAAGTCTCCGAGTACTCTTGTATGTCCGCTTATAACTATAGAGGAACTTGGGAGTCTCGGCTCTTTGTTTTCGAGCTCGCGGGCTCGCTCGATGCTGCCCTACGCGCTTCACTATCGCTCTCGGGACGTCACCTGAACGACTTTGACCACATTTTGATTGTCACTCGGCATACTGACTGATTAGCCAGCTGTGGACAAATGTACTTTTTATATTTAGGACCGGTCCAGCCGGCTCGATACTCCCATATTCATTATTCAGGCATCTTAAATATTGCCCGAATCCTTTATTCGAACACGCGACACTCTTGTAGCAGCTATGTGCATCGGCTTTATCACTAAATTAGAAAATTAATACTAAATGCAGCAACGATGGCATTCACTTTAAACTAATCTTTCACATTTATCAATTAATTAAAGAATTAGCAGCTATTGACTAATTAGAAGTTGGGTATGATATTTTAACGTGTTATCCATAATATTAAATCATTTGATAGTTCAAGTATTTATAACAACATAATCTCATATACTAAATTGACTACTTAAATTTTTGGATCAATAATATCGTATATATCGTACTTTAAAAATACAAAATTTTAATTATAATTATAACAAATATTTAAAAATTTCCAAACAATTCCTTATTTTATGATTTAACATGTAAAATCGTTGTTTGTTTCTAATGAGAATTAAATAACAACTTGATTTCTTATATTTCATTGTATGTTCGGAAAGAGAGGAAGAGAGAGAGAGGAAGAGAGAGAGAGAGAGAGAGAGAGAGGAAGAGAGAGAGAGAGAGATGTTGAAGTGGACAAGTAGAGAAAGATTAGCGAGTACAAGAAAGGGAAAAGAAGAAGGGCGATAAAGAAAGAGAGAGAACATAGAATCAAGGAAGTTAGAACCTTTAACCAAAGTTAGCTGTAATGAGGAATTAATTGTATGTTCGTTAGTATACAATTATTTTCATATTTTTTCATTACTAAGTTCCAATTCTCATAATAGTATGTACTATTTTACACTATAATTTTTAAATGTATAAAAATCGCAAAATTTTTCAATAATACTTTATTTTCCAGATCTTATTCTCAAGTGTATTGAAAAAAATCAGAGAAACTTTTTAAAAATAGTAACTAATTCGCTTAATACCTTATAATCTAATTATAGAAAACCAATGCAACAGAAGCTTATGGGATAATAATTATACAAGTACATATTAATTGATTTATATAAAGATGTGTATACAATTATTTACTTAACATTTTTATGTTTTAAATTTTTACAAAATAAATACTTTCTAAATGAACTATCATGAATTATCATTTCTATGAAATTCAATCTGCTTTATTTTAGTTCGAACGTATCTTAAGTTATACGAATCATATTATCCTACATAAACTGATA
>NW_011948418.1:7322844-7364327 GCF_000503995.2 Ceratosolen solmsi marchali
TTTCGTATTAATAAATAATAGCATTGGGTAATTTTAGTTACTCCTACTAATATAATTTCTCTTTTGTAGCTTTATGTTGTATTGGTTGATAGTAGAAACAGCCGAGTATTTCGTACAAATATACAATTCATAACAAATATTTATCAATGATAGGTAACAATTGTATATTTATGGTAATATAACGGATATTTTCATTTTGAAAATATAATTAAAGTGTACTTCGCATACAATTAAGCAATTGATAAATTTAAATTAAAAGTTTAGTAAAAATCTGTTGGCGATGCTTCGCATTTTTCCAATAATGTAATTGATATAAGAAAAAAAAAAAAAAATTAACCAACTTTTTAATAACAAAAAATCTTCGATGTTTCGAGCACTTTTCCAACGTGTTTTATATATAATTAAAAAGAAATTTATATTACAATTTCACAATTTTTTCATACTTATACGTGAAAATTTTTAACGCTTTTTTAATATTTCATTTCATTGTGCATCCAACTTGTTTTATAATAATATTTTACGTGTATATTTTATATATCGTACCCGGGGCTCAGGCTTTTTATCCGTTTGAAATATTTAATAAATAAAATTAGCTTTAAACTTCACGGTCATTCGTTTGTTTCGACAGGCATTTATTATTTACCACTCTTTTGTTACAATTTTCTCATTCCGACATTGAATTTTCGAAAATCATAATGGAGATAATTTCATAACAATAATATCACCTTGATGGTAACAAAATTAATTGAGCTATATTTTGCAGTTGAGCTTACAGAATCGTACGCAATGCCCAAGGAAATGACAAGAAGTAAAAAAAATATGCGGCCATAAAAAGTGCACGAATATGTGTGTTTAAGAGATAAATGTGTTCCGCTTTTCTAACAGAATTTTCCAATGTCCTAAATGCTTCTGCGGCTCCCTGTCGGAAGCTCCGCTTTGTCTCGCACTCCGCCCCAATTGCCCAACCTTTTGTCGTCAATCTCTTAAGTCCGAGACTCTCTTTCCTTTTCTCAAATTCACAGTCATCCATCATCGGCATATCTCGATAGCTACGGTATAATTGCGACTTTGAGATTGAAAAGTTGGCCATAGGCAGTCTGGCGGTTGCCATTTTGTTGGGATTCCCAATCCACATTACGGAGGTCGTTCGACATCTCACTTTTAACGGGAGCGATTTGGATGATTCTCCAAAGCCTGTCGGTGCCTGCTGTTTTAATGAGGCTCATCATTCATCGAGTTATATCGTGCAATAAAATTGCATATTGCTCGATTGCATTTTCTAACCTATCGCTTATGATGATGCGCGTTGCTCTAATAAATCACAATCGCGCGCATTATTTAGCCGTCAATGGCCCTCATTCTATAGCTTTATTATTATTAATATTATTATTATTAGTATTATTGTTATTGTTGTTGTTGTTGTCGTTGTTGTTTTTATTATTATTATTATTATTTTGTTTAGTTGTTGGGGACCGATGGTAGATGCGATGGTCATAATAATTATTATTACTATTATTATTACTACTATTATTACTATTATTATTATTATTATTATTATTATTATTATTATTATTATTATTATTATTATTATTATTATTATCGCCGGAAGGAAAAATTACAAATTATAAAGAAATGTCAAAAAACAGGTCAAGTTGTATATTGTATTAGTGTAATCTATAACGTTAATTTAGTTGTAAATTTTATAACTTTGTTTAATTAATTCAAAAATTTTCGACCAAATGAAATTGCAGAAAATACATATTGGAAAAGTATACTAGAAATAATTAGCTACTTAAATATTGTCTTTTCACATTCGTATCCATACGCACTTTATAAACAACTTTAACCTTTAAATAACTTCATCCATTATTGCTGTTTTAATTACGAATATTTATAATAATAACAATGATCTTAAAACTATTGGCGATTCTCATTAAGCAATCTTAAAAACGATTCTAAATCATTACATAAGTCGCAAAAAATGCAAAAAATCCGTCATAAAAGAATTTTGATCTCTTTATTAAGGGAACGATGAATGATTGTAAACCGGATTGTATAGCGCCGGGTGGAATTGAAGGTTAATTTAATTGTCTTGGCCGAATTTTTGAAAATTGAAATTTGATTATCCAACGTTCTTTACGTTATTTACTTTGGGTGGGCAGATATTGCCTTTGATAAATCATCGGATGCGATCTTTACAATGTTACCCCCGAGGCAAACGAGCCTCGGTACGTCTCACCATTGCCAACCATATACTAAATAATAATAACTAATGGATTATATTTAATTGCTGTCGATGACGAATAATAATGGCAATAGTAATGACGACGACGACGACGACGACGACGACGACGACGATGATGATGATGATGATGATGATGATGATAACAACAACAATAATAATAATACTAATAATAACAACTACAACAACAGCGACAATAATAGACAATAATAATAATGATAATAATAATAATAATAATGATAATAATAATGATAATAATGATGATTAATATTCGAAGTAATGTTTAGGCGATAGATAGTTGTTTAATACCAAAACCATTTTACGACTTTTACGACTAATTAATTACACGTGGTGAAGAAAAGGTGCTCTTTACCCTTCCTCCGCCTATGCTAGAATAGCGAGCGCCGCCGAGGTGCGCGATCGTGCTTCTCCTGCGGGACAGCGACATGCAATTGGCCCGATTGGATGGGCCCAAAAAAATCGCGGGCACAATTCTTCCCATGCGGGGCCTGCTCTTTTCGTCCCACGATCCGGTCCAGGCTCTCGGACCTTTTCCAGCCTCCCGCTCGCTCTTGATGCGGCGCGGAGCCTTCGGCCCCCGAATGCGTGTGCGCGCACACGCGCGCAACCGCTGCGCCGTTCTTTTTCTCGTTCCCGGCGTTTTGACTCGGCTCGGCGTCGTCCCCCGTCCAGTCGATCTCGCGTCTGTGCGGCGCGCGCACCTTCCACTGTCCAGTCGCCTGGGTTTCGCGATCACGAGGACCAGAAGGACGTCGACGCACCGTGACGAGCAATAGCAGCAGCAGTAGCAACAGCATCCGCCGACGCCGCCGTCGTCGCCGCCGCCACCGCCACTGCCACCGCTGCTGCCACCAGCTCCCCGCCTCCAGCGAGCGCTTCAAGGTCGAGACGGTGAAGATGAGGTTTAAGAACCCGCTACCTCAGCGCGGCGTTTACAAGTGAGTCGGGTGCGCGCGTCCCTTTCGAGGTTATGCCGGCGATTCGCTCATAGGCTTTAGCGCAACGTGCGCGCGACCTTCTTGCCGTCGTGTCTAACGCCCCTCCCCCTCCCAAAACCCCGTCGGGATTCACAATTTTTCTGCTCACCCGAGCGATGATTGTCCATAAGCACGGGCCCGAGCGGCACAAATTTTTCGTGCCTGCGCGCGCGCACAACGGTAATTCACGCGGGCCGCATAAATATGGGGCCCAAGTATGCGACTGCGGCGGCGGATGATGCCTCGGTTTTCGCTTGAATTTCGCTCCCGCGGGTCGGACGTCGCGGGGCACGGGAAGAGGCTCCTCTCATACACCCATACAGTTCACTGCGCGCAGAGACGGAAAGAGGGACGGACGTTGGGGCGGGTGTGGGGGTTTGGCCGGTTGGGGCGGGAGGGGGGGGGGGGGGCGTAAGCACGGGCCCGAGCGGCACAAATTTTTCGTGCCTGCGCGCGCGCACAACGGTAATTCACGCGGGCCGCATAAATATGGGGCCCAAGTATGCGACTGCGGCGGCGGATGATGCCTCGGTTTTCGCTTGAATTTCGCTCCCGCGGGTCGGACGTCGCGGGGCACGGGAAGAGGCTCCTCTCATACACCCATACAGTTCACTGCGCGCAGAGACGGAAAGAGGGACGGACGTTGGGGCGGGTGTGGGGGTTTGGCCGGTTGGGGCGGGAGGGCGGGGGAGTGGCGGAGCGATAGGTAGCGAGGAGCGGAGAGAAGAAGTCTGAAACCCTCTGCGCGATGGTTTTTTCTCTTCTCTGCTACGGAGATTTCTCTTTCTCTTTTCTTCTTGGCCGCTCGCTCGTCGCGCTTTTGTTGCTTTCACCGCGAACCCGAATCCTTCGCGCGCTCCTTTTATCGTATTATTCCTTATTTTCTTTTGCTTTGATTTTTTTCTTCTCTTAGGGGAAAAGGCTCAACATCCATCCCTCCCGCTCTTCTTCGCCCACTCCCTCTACAATACGCCTCCCCGGTCTTTATCTATCGTATCTATCTATCTGTCTGTCTTTCTCCCTTTGTCTCTCTTTGTCTCTTTGTCTCGCTCTCTTATTCCCAAAAGCGCGCGCGCGTGTGTGTGCGTGTGTGTTGTCCCTGCGAAATTTTAAAACCCGAGTTCACTGAACTTACCAAGAAGTTGAGCCTTTTTCGATAATCTAGGATATGAAGTTGTTAGGGCGGCAAACCGAATACAAAGAAAAAATTGGGAATTTTTTTAAACTAATGACATTCATCTATAATCGCATAGGTTATATTGTGAAATTGGTGTAAGGTTATTCAGAGGGAAATACTACTTTATGCTTTTTGTATTTTAATATCTTTCGAGTATAAGCACTGATTAAACCTTGCAATTTAATTCCTTCCAACATTTTTTTATGCTTTTTGTATTTCGGGCTACTGTCAGACACCCCAATGTGCAATGTTTCAAAGTTCCTAAGGTTGCGCCATTGCATTTTGATTTTTCTTTAAAAATTTCTCTTTATTTATTTGACGTCGACTGAGTTTACATTTAGCGTCTCCACTGTGCGGAGATGTATTGAAAATATTCATTTCTCTATATTTATTTATAGCCTTTAATGATAATTATAGAACAATTAACAGCCTAGAATATAATGGAAATGAGATCATTAATAGCGAACGTACAAAGAAACATTTGAATGCAAGTCAGTTTCTTATCTGATTAATGTTTAAATTGCCATAGGATAATATTGAAATCTCTCAGTCGATAAATACTATCTTACTTTGACAAGTATTTAACATTAAAATGTATTATTGATAAAATACTCTGGCTAAGAGATTTCTGACATTGTGTAAAATAATAAGGTTTGGTATGCTTAACAAAGGATAATAAATATATTTCGTCCATATAAAATACCCTTGAAAGTCCGACACTATAAATTATTATTATAATGACATAAAATACTTATAAATACGTCACAATTATTGAATATTTATATCTAATTAGAATTTCATTTTCTTACAGGTGAGTTTAAGATATTACTACTGTTACTGCATTCCATTAAATCTTCTTTTTTATGTAAGTTTAAGCCACGCCTACAATTTATATAGTTTTATATTGAGATAATGAAATAATTAATATGTACACGAAGTTTTTAATAAATATTTTTTTTTTGTGTAAAATTAATTTTTCTTTTAAAAAAAATTCTTAGCTCCGCAAAGACTGAATTCGGAATGATTTATTTAAAATTTAATTAAATCAACACACATATCATAACTTAACGACAAACGCTCAACTTTTTTTATTGAAAAAAAAAAAAAAAAACAATTCAAGTTTATTCTTTGCGAAATTAGGAAATTACTCAACATTTTAAAACTACGCATTATTTAATATTATTATTTAATGTGCTTATCAATCGCGCTATGTCATAATTTACGGAGAACTGTAACAAACATCTTTTATTTATATAATAATAGTTCATATTCGTCAAGAATTATTAATAATAGATTCTAATAAATATAATATTATTAAGAAAAATTTGATTATGCATTACGTTCAATGATAAATTATAATTATATATTCATAATTAATAAATAATCAATTAATTCCTTTCTGTTCGAAAATTCAGTTATTATGAATTTTATATATTGTTTGCTTCTATATGAATCATTACGCAAATTAATTTTTAAGCTTCATTAAATAAATTTTTGTGATAAAAAAAGGAGCAGCTTTCGCACGTTTTTCAATATTTAATTAATCATGTTTTATGAGTTCTGACATCAATCTGATTGATTGATTGATCAGATTGATCTTATCAATCTGATACAATTATTATATTCATTTATTAATTTATATTAATTTTGCTACATTTTAATAAATATGTTCTCTGGTTTTTCAACAAATCTTGAAGATATTTATTAAAGTTGTATTTTAAATTGGATTGGATATAAAATTTTTCTTTTCTCATATTGAAATGTTTTGCTTAAAAATAATCTTTATACTTTACCATCATCAACTTTGCAATAAGATCGATCAACGCTACTTTTCAGAAATAAACTTAATCCTGTAATTAAAGTCTGAGAAGGGATGATAATGTTCATTCTAATAATAAAGCAACATCGCGCAACTCGACGATGTCGAGCTGCGATGCAAGCGGAAAAGTAAATAAAAGCAATAGTTGACTTAATATTTGGTGGCATTGAAAGCATTCGGTGCAAGCAACACGTGACGTTCATTTCATTTAGTGCTTGCTCTTTGTTGATACTAAGCTCTTAGTAAACAAAGCAACTCATTATAAAGTTTAATTGTCCCCTGTCCCTTTGACTCCTTTTTTCTTCCCATCCTCCCCTCCCGCTATTTTGTTTGGGTTAGATTTCATCGCAGCGGCCAACGACGTTGCCGACGTCGTCGTAAAACTCGGAATTGTATTCTTTCTTATGTGCAAAATCTCTTATTTATACAATGTACAAATTTTTTTGCGGCTTGCAGCTTGAATACGAAATCTGGGATGCGTAATTATATATTAAAAGTTGTATTGAGAACGTTATGTATGAGTATCGGAGAGATGTGACCACGATACGAAAAAAAAAAGAATGAAATTATTAAATAATACACCCACTGTCATTACGATAAAAACAAAAACGCACGTTACATGATAATTCTAAATTATATATTCTTTATATAATGAAAGTAACTTCATTCGTTAAAATAAAGCCTTTAAACGTATTATTATATTTAAAATTGTTTTAAAAATTTTATTAGTATTTTTTATATATTTATTATACGTAAAGTTAATTATTCCATTCATTCAGCAAATGATTCATTCTCTGACACAGAAGGTATATAATTTTATTATTTGATACCATTAAATTAATTTATTTAAAAATTAATAGCCTTTGACTGTGGACTTCGATAAAATGCAAATTGTAATTAATAAGTAATTATTATTGTAAATAATTTTACAATTTTATTTAGCGATGCATAGGATTGAATATGGAGTTGTTGTTTTATGTAATAATCAATAATTAAGAGGATAGATACTGATAATAATAATGGTCCTTATATATTAAATAAATCACATGTTTATTCTTTGAAATTTTTTCTACTACGTCAATCATCAAGAAATTATGGCACTCTGTCGGTATTATCAAATCCTACGCTTATCATTCTAAATAGATATAATTAAAATAATTTGTATAATTGGTTCATTGTTATTAAAAGTATCAGAATGAATTGTAACACCAAATTATATGTTAATATATAAGTTTAAAAAAATAATTTAATATTTATATAATAGTGATCGATTTTTTATTTAAACGAAAATATGTTTTTTATTTAAAAGAATGTTATTAATAATTTTAGTAAAATCCAAAATCGTATAAAGAAATGAATACTATTCAATACCTTATACAATGTCACTTTAATATTATTTTTATGTAAATGACAAAAATTTTTTTTTTCGCATGTACTAATTATACAATAATTAAATATGTTGTTTTAGAGTTTAGTTATAAAAATTAGGAAATTCGTCAGTTTTAGTTAAACATTTTTTATTCAAATTTTTAATTATAATCTATAATTTGTTAAGGAAATTTGCAATATAACAAAATAATCAGCAACTAATCTTCATAATAGTTATTTGCCGAGCAACTTTAATAATTTTGTATGGATTTACTTCAAATCTAATTGCATAAAAGACATGAACTGTGATGTTTAAGAAAAGTATATATTTGCAAATCTATGAATCAATACGCTGATAATTTTCTTAAAAATAATGGAAAATGTTGAATTGCCTTAATCATCAACAAATTATAATTTGTTCTACGCAACGTCAAATAACTTAAAAAAAATGGAAATTTTTTCAAAATTAATTACTATTTAGTCATCATATTCAAAGTGTCCTCAAAATAAACTAACATTTTTAAAGAATTTCTGCTCCAAAGTAATAATACATTTTAATTATAAATTAAATTATATATATATATATATGGAGAAAAAAATCAATGTATTTTAATATGAAATAAATAAATTATCAAATAAATATTAAATAAAACCGAAATAATAAAATTAAATATTTTATTTGTTGTGCGCTATTTTTTTAAACAACAATAATTATTTATTACTGCCTATTAAAATTAACCGAATCTAAATATTGAATAACTTTAGTGAAATAATTTTTTATATATAAATGGATGTTGTGTATTTATTTAGAGTCGATAAATAATTATAATGTAATATAAGAATAAAAAATATTAATCATGAGAGCCATTCTTACTTAAATCTTTAAATTAAATTTAAAATGCCATTTTACTATATACGTAAGTTATTGTCTAAAATAAAAAAATCGACAAATGACGGGATATTAAATTTTAATCGACGCATTATTTTTCGTATTTACTTGATTTTTGCATATATGCACGAGACTTTCTTTAAAACGGAATAAAATCGTGGGGAGTATGAAGCCACGATATCCAGTAATCTGAATGTGCTTGCAGAATTTATTTTAATTTCAAAGTGGTCTCGAGTGCGGATATATCGTGTCGCGAAATTTCGGCTAGCCGAATGTAGGCAGATATTCCGGAGATTTAATAAAATTAAAAAAAAAAAAGAAAAAACCTGGGTTGATAAGAAGAAAATGAAAGCAATGCAAGGATGACTCACGCTTAAGTGTCGCTTTGTATGTATGAGGTGAAGCGAGAAAGGAGTCGAGGAACCTGTGCAAATTTCGTTTTGGACCAACATAGATGGACCAAACAAGGAGGGCGTGTGTGTAAGTGATTATGAACCGTTGCAACCCCATCTGCGAATGAATTCGAGCATAAATTCTGGATACAAACGATCCTTTTCTCTAATAAATTACGAAGACGATGAAATGATGAAAGATGCAAAAGAAATTAATTTTTCGTTTCTTTCATTGCGTTAAATAAGCAAGCAACAAACAAGAATTAAGAAGTTGAAAAGATATTTCAACAAATTGCTTCCACTCCAATTGTGTACTCATTGAGGAGTGGGTCAATGACATTCCCGGTAAAATAAAGACCTTGATTTGATTTTATATCAATCAAGGCTTTCAAATTGCAATTGCCAATGATTTATTTGTAATTGGCCTGAAGTTTTTATATAATACTCTCACATGCACGCCAATATTCAATATCAATTCACATGTAAACTATTAATAGCATTTTATTTTTATAAATGTCATCTGCTAATGTTTCTATAGTCTAAATAAAATTCTATAATTCCTCATTTATTTTTATTTAATATTTTGATTTTTTTTTTCTTTAATTCGTTGTTTATTCAACGCAAGGCTATTCAACAAATAGAAATTAAAATATTATTATCGTACGATATCTTCTGTATGCCATTTTATTATGTAAATTATTACTCTTGATAATATTTCTCGTACTTAAAGCATAGAACTGTAATAACCGTAAAATCGTTTACCTTGTCTTTTCATTTCCGTTATCCTGCATTCGAAAAATTGATAATGACCGTTAATCGACAAGGCGAATATTCACATACTTTTATAGCAAAATATTTGAATGCATATATTTGAATTTATAAATAAGAAGAATAATAAAAAATTAAAAGAAAAAAAAGTAATATAACAATGTTTTTATAAAAACATCCAGTTAAAAGAGCATATTAAAGCAATAACGTTGCCGTTTCATATATAACGATTCTTTTTAAAATGACATTTCAAAGCATTCATTTTAAAAAGTTTAATTTTCATTGTGTGGGTAAAGTGGATATCTATCGGCACTATTAACAATCACGTAACAATTATTGATTAAGCATTAACGAATTTTTCCATCTAATATTTCACCAGCAACCAGCTTCTCAACCGATTATCCACAAATCATCAATTTTCCATATCTCAGAATCTAATAATACAAATCAGCCACAAGGAGCGAAAGTTATTCTTAAAAAAATACGTAAGCGACGTTAAGCGAGCCTATTGAATCTAATATATTTTGCGTTAGACTTGGATGCGCGATGAGAGTGTTTTAAAAATAATCAAAAATAATCGAAAACCCGTGGAAATTGAAGGAAGGTAACGAAGAGAAGTCGGTGTCGCCGGCGTCGTACTTCTCGTCCTCGTCGCCTCTTTTTTCGAGCGGCGGCGGCTACGCCGACAACGATGGCCGATTGGTTGCTCTCCCCACCCCTCGGACGTCCCCTCGCAGAGGATTTCGTTCTCGGCTCTCCACGTGAAAATTGTCGAGAGCGAGGCAGTTTGAGTTTCGCATCCGACCGAATGATGCCGGACAGAGCAAGGCTCTCTCTCTCTCTCTCTCTCTCTCTGCCCCCCCCCATACCTCTCTAGCATTTTCATTGCTTTTGTTTGCGTTTTTTTTTGATGAGTAAAAATGCAAGTAAGGTTGTACATTTTATTCATTTGACGCGATTAATTCGCTTTTGTTTGTCAATTGTGCACGCGACTAAAGCCATCTTTACTTCGATTTTATTTATTTAATGATCGCTTGAGTGGAATTAAATTTCTTCCGAGGACTACGACCGCTGAAGTCTTATGCAATAGTGGGGATGAGTAAGTTGCACTTGCCAGATTGTTTTGTGATATGTTGAAGGGATCATTTGCAGCATAAGGATATTTACAATCATGGCAGATTGTCAAATTTGACGTGGTTTGACAATTTTAAACGATATACTCAGTCGCTTTCTTACTGATTGTTAAATTAAGCCAATATTATGTGTAAATATCGGTTTTGTTAAAACTCATTTATTAAAAAGATAAATATAACGTTATTCAACGAGCTTATTTTTAATCTTCATAAGGATAAAAGAAAGATATCACTAGTAAGAAAGTGATAGGCCGCTAAATCTAGTACTCGTACTGATCAGCAACAATTGCCGTCAGGTATGTTATCTGAAAAATTCTTTATAAGTTACTTTAGAAAGCTAAACTTGAATGATACTTTATTGTGCGCTCATTGTTTATTGAACCATTCATTTAGCAGTGATACTCGGCAAATATATAGATTAAGGACAGCGTTATTTTAACGGTTAGACAAAATTAATTGTCGAAAGCTACATTAAAATTCAAGTAAATCTTCACTTTTTCTTAATTTTGGCAATTTTTCTTATTTTATACTGTTACTATATGGGATATCTTAATTTAGGTCATAATGATATTTAACCATGAATAATTTATGAGTTTGATTAAAAAGTGATTAATTCATTGTTTTAACAAAACTATTAATATTACGGAGAATTCTCTTTTATATTGATAACTGGTGATGGTTGATTAAAAACAAAAGAAAAAAACAACAATTTTAAATAAAATAGGCATTGATGATTAAAAATCATTTATCTTAATCTCACAGCGCTTTAAATTTTATAATTAAATAGTAAAATATGAGAATTGAAAGAATTCCATCCATATGTTAATTAAACAAAAAACAAACAAAAAACAAACAAACAAACAAACAAACATACAAATGAATAAATAAATAATATAAACTCGAATACATGTTGAACTGATAGATTATACAAATTAAATGTAATTTGCCAGAAAGTCGTTTGATTAAACACGAATAGCCTCGTTCAATGTAAATCTCTTGCAGGATTTATCAATATTTCAATCACAATGAAATATACTGTTACACATTACAATTTGATTAATTAAAGAGTTTCTTCAAGGACGATTATTGTAAAATTTCAATTTATAACCAATGTAAAAATTGTAATCGTAGCTCCTCTTGTGGTATCATAGTAACTCGATATTCGACATTTCGTATCTGTACGGCGGGCACAGGAATTTTGACCTTATCTTGTCTTTCTTTTTTTTTTTCCCCAGGACGAACATCTGTATAGCACCGAATCCCATCAACGTAATCATTTTCATGGGCAACAAAGTTTTTACTTTACTTTCTAATGTGAGCCCAACTTGTCTGTTAAGCATTCGTAAAATCTACCCCCCTCTCCCCACCCCTCCCATCCCTCGTCACCAGCTAAGGCTTCAATAGATAAGGGACGCATACTTTCGTCATGTAGCCAATGCGTAAGCCTGGCAGCAGCGAACGGTAGTCGTTAGAGTAAAAAACATAATGAAAGGAAGAAAAGGAGGATGTACGCGTACCCCCCATGAGCGCCTCAGGGTAGGAACGGATGCACACGAAAGTAGACGGCGTTTTACTCCAGGTGCAGCCATCCGTGAGCTTCCGCAAGCCGCAATACGTTGACCTCGGACTTCCCTTCGTCGTCGTAGTTCTCATCTTCTTTCTCAACCGCATCGCCGCACAGTCAATTTTCGACATTTTTTCGCCGCCTTTTCGATGATTCTTCCTGCAAACGTAGCGTGTCTTTTTTTCTACTTTGTTTATAACAAACTGCTACGGCTGACTTCGTCTTTTGTTCTCATTGGACGAGCTGCTGCATTTCCAATTGATGTTAAGCTTACGCTTTTTAAAAATAGCCTTTCTCCGATTTTAAATAGAATTCCGTATGGTTGTAATTTAGAAATTACCGGACTCCTTAGCGGAGACATTCGTGTCTTGAATTCAAATTCGAATTTGTAGGAGCTGTTGGACAACATTGACCGTTCTGTTTAACAATAGTCAAAATATCTAAATGCATAATTAGAATAAATCGAATTTTTATTGGTGAAAATAAATGGTTACCTTAGAGATAAATGCTTCGTGTATAATCTTATAATAAACTATAATTAAGGTGAATTAATAAATTAAAGTAAATTTACGATTATAGTTAACTATTGCCCGAGTTTACAATAAGCTCTAATATTGGCACTACAATGTTTAAAATATGACAATATTGTATTTAACAATTATTATAATTGGATATTCTGGTTAATGCCTCGAAATGGATTAAACTTGACGCCACTAGAATATAGTGAAGGGGTTATATATAAGAAAGAAATACCGAATGACGAAATGCACTTGGATAGAATTTACATGTTGAGATTTGAGAGATCGGAATTAACAGTTAGATTTTTCATTCTATTATATATGAATATTGTAGTGTATGTACAATTCATTGTTACATCTACGCGATTGAAATTTTAGAAGTCACATTATTTTCTAAAACTAATGCACGCCACGAACATATTTTACGCTATATTTTATAATAAGCCACTAACAAACTACTTAATTATAACCTTAACAATTATACCATAAATATATAGCATTTGTAACATGTGAATAAATCGCTAATTTAAAGCCACATATTGCAAAAAGAAAATTTACAAATACTAATTCGATTAGTTTTAATCGAATTTCCATCGAATATTTACACAATGAAAAGCAATGATTAAATAGTAGAGATGTGATTTTCAAAAAATTTTCAAAGAATATTTATTAAATCTTTTTTTGATAAATTGAAATATCTTTATTTATATACGTAAAACATATTGCTTTAGTACTTTATTCATTGCCTTTAAATATGTTTTAACGTGAAAATTTATATCCTTTAATATTTATTTCACTTTTTCAGCAAATAAATGTAAAATCCAAATGAAATAATTGTTTGTTTTAAATATAAATCGGCAAATATTAATCCTAATAATTTGATAAATCAATTTTTTTTTTTTTAATCGTTTTGCTACAGCTAGTGTCATAATAAACATAATAAAATATTTGTTTAAGCCCAAAAATAATACGGGCAACTCTATATATTTACCATGATTAGTTTTTTATTTGCAATATTCAAATATTCATATAGAGAAAAATATACATTTTAGAACATGGAGGCATTTAAACGATTTTTGTAAAAAAAAAAAAAAAAAAAAAGCTTTTTTATATTCTTTACGTTCTTTCAAAATTAACATATAAAATAAACAACATGATGCCACATTATGATTCGACAAGATTTAAAAATAGCTTTAATAAACTGTGCTATAATCAATTTTTTACCTTCAAATATATTTTATTAATCTTTTCTCATTAAATGCAAATAATGAATTTATTTGATACATGGACGTCTTGCTGTGTGTTGACAGTTGACATTCTTGAATATTTAAATATCAATGAGTATTAAAAGACTTTTTGGATTTGAAAATAAATAAATATAAGAAGAACGATAGAATTTCGAAAACGTCGAAAATTGGAATAATTGTTAGTTTGCGTATTTTCTTAGGAGAAAATTATAAATTTATCCTAAATAACGTTCTAGAAATTATCATCGAAAATTTATAAAATGCTAAATTGAAAAACGTTAAGGAACGCATCTTTTAATGCATCGCATACCAACTCTTATTCTACGATAGAATAAATTAAGAGCATGGGGTTGCCATAAATGTTTTTTCGTCTTTTTCGTGGGCCAGCGTGGGTCGAAAGTTAAAAGAAAAGAAAAAAGAAACGATGGGCGTCATACCATCAACGAGCCGTGCGTTCGTCATCGGTAAATTCTTTCTTCTACGGCATCACTTACACGCATATACTCGTGTATCATCATTGATAATGAAAATAATAATGGAAGATGAAAGTTGGTTACTTTAGTGTCGTTGAATGTTCCGTCTGTATCTTTTAACCCATTAAAGCTAAGAAAAAAGCTGACCATCCGGTTTTTTTCTTACACTTTTCGACTTATAATATTATTCTTGTTCTCAAGTACAAATTGAGTTGTCGGGAAAAATTCATGCTAGATAATCTTGTACGAATGACTTTTTTAAATTCAGTACTAATGACCCACGAAAGTAACTTAATCAATCGAATATTTATATTCGATTATTATAGATTTGAAATTGTATCTTGTTAATATTGTTTTCTACACTTGTAATTGAAGTATACAATGAGCGATAATTCTACACTTATTCGGGATGAAATTACCAATCGCAAATATATAATTATATTTTGAATCTAAATAAAATCCATCCAGCGTTAAGTAATTTAGCGATGGCAAGAATTTTTTAATCTTTAAAGTCGTATGATGAGAAATGGGTTAAAACTTAAAAAAAAGTTTCTTAAATGAGTTTTAAAAATTCTGACAATTTTTCTTTCTAATTGTAATTAAATACTCAAGATATTTATCTACAAATCGTATAAAGATATACATCACCGTTAAGATACTGTAACATTATAGCCTTTTTATGAGAAAAGAAAAAGAGCAGCAAAACAACAAAAAAAAAAAAAAAAAAAAAACGAAAGAAAAACAACAAAAAAAAAACAAAAAATATGACATAAACGTATGTGATAAAATACTAATAATTAACCAATTAGTTGTTAGTAATATTCGCAGAATATGATCCTTTAACGGCTAAACAAATTCACAAATTCCATCAGTTATGTACAGATAATTTAATTACCAATAATCATCAGTTTTCATGCATATTTTTACGATTAGAAATCTAAAAAATACAAGCAAAACAAAAAAATAAATAAATACTATAGATATAAGAGAGGATGTAAATGCTGACTGATGATGTAGTCTGAGTCATTCCGAGACGATACTAAAATTTCTTTTTATTCAGCACTTACACGGCTTGCATACTTACCCTATCATGCATTATATCAGAAAAATATGGAAAATACTCGAGCATAAACTTCAAATTGGAAAAAAGTTTGAAATGTCATGCTGCCAACTTCAGGCCAACGTTTGCAGTTTTATTAAAAAGAAATTTCACGTCATCGATCCTTCTGCCCTATCGATCCCCCCCCCCCCCCCCCCCCCCAATTTTTTTTTTTTTTTTTTTTTTTTTTTTTTTTTTTTTTTTTTTAATATGTTTAAACTTGGTGAGTCTGTTTGCGTATAGTTAAACGCAGCTAGTTACTGAGTTGTACTCTAATGTTACACCTCGGCATTACAAGCGAGATAATAATACAAAGAATAATAAATAACGGCCGAGGCAATGCGCACACGCGCGAAGGCTTGTAATGTTCTATGTGTCTCGACATTAGTGAGAGTATTGGGAAATGATTTAAAAAAATGGATTCTATTTTTTATGCGATTATTGCCTGCGTGAAATTAATTCTGATTTATCGTGTATACGTGTGTAGTACGGCAAACGGTAAGAACAATATAGATTCGTAAGAATATAAATTTTATACGATGATATTAGTACCTCCTGCCTACCTCCATTCGTACTACATCTTTCGTTTAACATTTTTCTGATGTAATCTGTATTTAATAATTTGGAATGCGTGCGATAAAATCATACCATTGAATTTCACTTGCTAATATTTCGATCAAAGTCCGATTAAATTTCAAGATTAATTAATTCCATGACTGCTGTATTAATGAAAAATATGATGGCAAATATCATTTCTGCTTGTTATTAATGGTAGCTTCGTAATGTAATAATATTTTATTTCTTGCTAGATGAAATTGGAATGCTTAGGGAATATTATAATCGCTACGGAAAGATCAATTTAAGGTTGCAAAACTCTATGCTCGATATATAATCTTTATCAAGAAATATGTAAATATGTTTATCGCCGTGCAATTAAAAAGAGCTCCAGTATTTTTCAATCCTGCTATTTCGTTAAAAAAATTTTTACTCTTTACGTATGCGCGCCAATTTACTCCTCCATTTAATGAATATTAACTTTTATTAAAGCGCATTCGTGATCCATCCAAAAGCCGTACTTTTTCACTTCACTTCACTGTCATTTTAAGAACGATTGGTAATAATTTCACTCCTACCTATTGTCTACACCACAGTCGTATATCACTCAAAGTTAGCCAAAAGGCCATTATGCAGCACATTTGATATTGCATCCTTTGTACCCCCTACCCTAAATACGGCATATCTTGGTATCGTATAACGCATCATAAAGCGTGGGATTTCCTACGATAGAACGACGAGCGACGTTTTGATTTTTCACTAGGCCGAGCGCCTTGCACCTCGACTACCAAAGATTTCCCATGCCCGAGGAGTGCTCGAGCGCTTCGAGTATATTGGGCCGCCGTCATGAAACATAATCACAGCCAAGTACACCCGAAGAGGCGTGGAACCATGTCACGCTTGCACACCGAGCATTTCCAACCGGCGCCTGGTGTACTTGCAATCAGCGTGATAAACGCGAGCTAGGCGGGGCGGGGTAGGGGCAGTTACGTCCTTCCCAGGAAGCCTGAGAAACGAGATAAACCAAACCGCTTCTGGACTTTCGAAAGTCCGAAGAGAATTAATTTTCGCGTGGCTTTCTAATTCGAGGAGAGAAATACGCACTTCTTTTACGACTGTCGGCTCGACAATTTATAGAGGAGTTTGTTGTTGTTTTCATCTTTGGATGAACCGGGGGGGCAAATGTCGCAAAGACGGTTATTCTAATTGATTTCGGTATAAGGCGTTGTTTGAGTGGTTACGTGAATTTCATAGCTATCGGCGACGAGAGAAAACTTGTAGTTAGCTTTCTAAATGCCGTGAATAAGAGTTTTAGCTTCGATGCTTTGAAAAATTCGTTTCTATAAGAATTTAGCCGCATGATTTATTTAATTCGAGCCTTAGTTTAACCAAAGATAAAAATTCCACGCCTCGGGAAATCGCTGTTGCTATGTACCAATGTATAGAGTATCGGGAATTCTATGCACATAAGGATTACGTAAATATTAACATAATTCAACAGTGTGCACAATTCCATTAAATATGCACACGTTCTATTTTAAGTGGAACATAATCCGGGAACGACGTAATAGAAGCCCAATTTAAAGTCATTGAAGTTACTTTTACCTTAAGTTCTTTCTTCACCTCGTAGATCTAATATCGAAACAAATTGCTACATCCTTCCCCTGCAACTCTATCAATGGAATATCCTCGTTCCAGCATAGAAGGAGCATCGTTATGAAAAAAGGAGAAAGTCGTGCGCGTGGAATTACGTCGACGGTGCGCACTGCCGAATACTGACGTAATAACAGGGCACGATTTGGTACGCGCGAATCCATTCAAAGTAGTGTACGATGGTCGTTGATAGGGCTATTAGGGGAAGTTGTGGAAGATATATATATATATATATATAGGGGGGGGGGGAGTCACCACCATCGATGGTGCTAATACGCGGCCTTGAAATTTCGACGCAGGGCGCGAACATTTCTCCTCCCCGAACGGCAGCTGCGAGCGCGCAAACAATGCCTGACCGAATACTCGTGCGCCCTTTGCTTTTTCTGCTAGGACCAAAGACTTTTGCCCTTGGCGCGTGCGCGCCGAATGGTAAGTGGATTCGAATCCTGCGACTTACTTTAGTCCCGGCGAGTCTCTTTACTGGAAACTAATCCTCGAGGCTGCTTCATTTAAGAAGCAGTGAATCTTTCAGCCGGGACCTAGTTTTTCCTGATATTTTAGTCTTGCCTTTCTTGTCTTTTTTTTGTTTTTTTGTTTTTCGACGAATTTTCTGTTTTCTATCTTATTTTTATTTACGAAAAGCTATTTTTCATGCTCGCCGATTGTATTTTACTCGCATGGATCGCGAAACGCGCATTAATGTTCGCATATGGTGTACGCAAAAAATCACGGAATTTTAAGAGTGTTTTAGTATGACTATAAATTTGCTTTTACCTTGATAAATATGTAAAGCTTCTGTTACGTTAAAATGTATGGACAAAGGGTTGAATTTTGCATAAACTCAATTATTAACTTATTTTCGAATGTGAGAAAATGTTGAAGTATAATTCTTATAACGCTTATAGAGGTAATTATTATAAAATGAAAAATTATCCATATCAAATTTTCTCATTTATAGGTGTTTGTTTGTTAATGTTATTCTAAATAAATCGTCAAGCTTACAGATTACAGGATAGCTTCTAATTAATAATAAATTAAAGAAAATAAATGTATTTAATGTAAGCACAGACTAAATGCTATTCGTTCACTATGAACTTACAATAATAGACATGTGATCATTTCTATTAGAATGAAACGTTTTCGATGAGATCGTTCGTTGATCATGTGACTTGAAAAATTGTTAATATTATTCTCGCAGCGAAGATTGTTGGAAAAGTCTAAAGAGAAAACATCTTCGACCATTTACGTCGAGCCAAATAATTAGCGGCGTAGAAAATCGATAAATTTCGTAAGGAATGCTTGGCCCTGAAATTTATATTTATGCCGAAATATATAAATATTTAACGAGGGACACTTTTTATAATATCATTATAATTAATCTACTAGTTCTTATTGCTGTAACGACACGCGCGCG
Source organism: Ceratosolen solmsi marchali (assembly GCF_000503995.2). Lineage (NCBI taxonomy): Eukaryota > Metazoa > Arthropoda > Insecta > Hymenoptera > Agaonidae > Ceratosolen > Ceratosolen solmsi. The sequence goes on from NW_011948418.1 coordinate 7,342,154, forward strand.
CTCGCGCGCACACAGAGAGAGAGAGAGAGAGAGAGAGAGACAGGCAAGCTTAATTCAATGACATCGAGGCCTTCAACCTCAGTTTTTACATTAACGATTGCGATTAAGATTAAGTCGTCCGAAGCAACGCATCGACAGACCTTTAATTTCCAAATCACTTTCATCAAGCACATTTGAGAAATTTTCCCTTCTCACAGGCCCCTCCGCACCAGCAATATACAAATAAAGCCGAGTATTTTGTGCGCGCACGCACGCAAATGACATCGAAAGGCGTCTTTTCGGTCGCGCGGCTGCAACGAGAGGCGACGACCGCCCATCGCGCACACGATTATCACGAAGGAATGCTGGAACCAAACAAGGATTTAAAGGAGCTGAATTGCCGATCGTCTCGCCAAGGCGGCGACGCGTGCATAATGCGACGCCCCGCCCTCGTACAAACGAGTCGTACTCACCAAAAGTAAAATCTATATATATATATATATATATTGAGAGAGAGAGAAGGATACAAGGCTTACCGAGGCGCCGACCATGACCTCACGCCCTATTTCTTCTTTCTTTGGCTACTTACGACTGTTTCCAAATTTATGCAAGGTCTTTGTTCATGCGCTGTGAAGGTGGAAAAATTAAGTGTCGCCATAAGTTAATCATCAAATTCCATAAGCGCCAGACTTCTCTAACTAACATAAAACTTGTGATCCTCGTAATTCATGGAAATTGACTTGCCGTACTTGGAGATTTTCATGTGTTGAGAAGACACGTTTGAGCGAGGCGATTGGCAGGCAGAGCACGAACTTATCAAATAAGCAAAACTGTAGATTGTGAATTTTATTGAAATTGTGATGGTCGACTTGAAGCCGTGGGCATTTAAAAATTAATTGCTTCCCGTTTTACATAATCCGGAAAACTTTAATAATTCGTTGGATGACAATTATTGAAATTAAGAAATACCATGCATAAATTGAGAGAACGTTGAACATTAAATAATTTATTCATAGTGTGATTAGTACACGTAGCTAGAGCTATGAGTTTGGAAAAAGTAAGATTTTGAAAATTTTTACGAGTAAATATTTATTATTACAATATTGATTATTGAAAATTAATGTACAGCTACTAGTCCCTAGTAATTTAATAAAGATACGCGATTACGTTTACGTTTAAATCGAGGTGGAGGATAAGCAAACGTTTATGACTGGAGTTCTAATAAAATCTAGTCATTAATGTATAAAATCGTGAATATAAATTTTAAAAAGTCATGAAAATCTCAATTGTAACGGTTAAGTACTAAAATAGCGATACGTATGCATTGAAAAAAAAATTGCCAACTTGCTTATATTTACATATTGTCTAGACGGAATTAAATTACGAGAGCGTCTCATAAAGTAGATAACGTCAATACGTTGATATTCCTAGTGGAATTTGAAATTAAATGCAATCGTCATTGCTCCTCAGAGAGTTTGAAAAATCGTAAAATAATAATTTTATTATTATTAAATTAGTTGTAATTTGCGTTTTTTGAGATAATCGCAATTTTTTAAGTTGCGTTCGAACAAAACAAATTAATAAATTGAATGGTTCAATAAATATATAAGCATTTTGCTGATGAAATCGATTATAAAAAATATTAGTTATGTGCTTTCTATCTATATCGACACTTTATAATTAATCATTTTGATAAATTCGATAGAATCGTAAGTATCCTGTTCTTGATATTAACGTTAAGGAGTACTGATGCATATGAATTTAAATAATTTCTAATAAATCATTCGCATTAATTATTAATGATTATAAAAATAACGACAAATATTTCATTAATTCGTTGTTTGAAATTAATTGGATGCTTAAGCTACTTTTCATTTAGAGTTAAAATAAACTTAGAAGCTTCCTTTTTTTTTATCATTATCTCTTCTTCATTTTTCTTCTAACTTTTTTGCTTCTTTTTTAATTATTATAAAATATCAAACCTTTGACACATGTTTGTGTAATTAACGTCTATATATTTCAACTATAATGGTCATAAAATAAAGTATATTATTGTACGTGTAAGTACTACATGGACATTTTCTTCATTCTTCGCTATTTCATTTTATGCATTACTTTGTCAGAAATAAAACAAAGTATTTCGTGAACAAAAAAGTCGAGTGTATTACGTGAGACAGCTGACCATAAAAAATATATTTACTAATGTTATCTCACATGTAAGTGCAATATTAACATAAAAATCTATCTGTATCACGAACTTTCTGTACGTTTCCTTTCAAACTAAAAAAGTGATAAGAAAAAAAATGTTTTAAATCTGTGAAATGTAAAAAAGAAAAGGAAATTGTAAAATTTAAGATTTGCTTAGTTGATAGTTAATATATATTTCTTCAAAAATTTGACTCGAGTGAGTTTTAAAGAATATATTTCGCGTGAGATTTCTCATACTTTTTGCTAGCGCTTATGCAGAAATTTATTAAGCATCCGGAGTTTAAAATTCCGTTAATTTTATCATCTTGAGTGTGAAATATTTCGTAATTGTATTTTGACAAATTTTAAATATCGTTACGTCCGGAATATGCCAAGAAACTTCCAAAGAAACTAATCGATAATCTCATTTTATGACTGTTATATTAATAACATTTTCAATGTAATTCATTCTTTAAGGTTATTCGTATAAGTTGCTTCCTCGAACTCGGCAACAAACTTATCAATTAACTTTGTTAACGCGCTTGGCAAACGGCAATATTTGAAGCCTTTTTATCAAAATATTTCACGGAACCAATGCAACGCTAATGTTCCGCGAATAAAGCTTTGCCGGTTTTTAAAATGCCACAACAACACGGTGCATTGGCATTATTAAGTTTGATAAATTTATCCTTCCTGCGAAAAAATTCATATACCTTGCTACAAGCTTCGAAGGGCTCGAAGTCCTTCCTCGATAATGGGCTACTCTAACCAAGATCAGTGATTTCATCAAAGCTTTGCGGGCGGGCGCATTAATGATCAATTACGGTAATGAGAGTAAAGGGGCGCGGTTAAGGAAAGAAAATTTTTTGCCACGCCAGCGTCGAGAGCGAAGGTCGAAGCAGGAGTATCGAAGACACGAGAAGGACAGCGCATCGGCGGTCAAGGACAGTAACGAGCGACGCGAGACTCGAGGACTTGGGACCTTCTATAAAATGGGCCTGAATGAGATGCCGCAGCAGATGTACTATCAAGCATTGACGCGGGAGGAAAAGGCCAGGATGCACCCCTGCAGAAAGGCCAAATGGTAGGTATGGCGTTGGTGGGCACGTGGGAGGAAAAGTCGTTAATGGCCAGAAGCCACGTGCCAGATGTATCCTGTTAGAAAAGGAGCCTCTTTCACTGCACTTTTCTACGGCCGGCCACGTCGGCACCGCCTCCCGATGTCATCGCGCCTCCTCCCTCATCCACACACGCTTGCTGCTCGGTATTACGCGAGCACAGTTAAAGGAATTCGAATTAGATGGGCGGGAACGGCGGCTGAAGGACACGATCTTAGTTTGGTTTATTCAATTAAATTGCTCTCTCGCTGAGGGGACAACCTGAGCGTTGGTTCAGGTTAACGAACTAAGCATTATACAAGTATATTCTCCGGATTTGGTAATCGAGAGTTTGAAAGCGACAGCTTCAAATTAGTATAAAGGGTGTTCTGAATTTTTTGCTAAACTTTATTTACATTTCATGTTCGATTGCTTTGCAAGGATCTTTAACGTATGCAGCTCATTGCTTTTGAATTTGGCCGGGGGTTAATATCGGGACGTTGAAAGTAATTTTATTTTGTATCAATCCTAATCCGATTAACATACTGAGTTTTTTTCATACATTTTTATTACATTATCCTTTGCAATTCTTTGTTTTACTTTATTCTCGGTTTCTATCCCTTCTCTCTTCCGTACTGTTTTATTATATTTCATTGAGATCGCCATATTACACTGAAATGAGTAAACATAAATACGAAACGTGTGTTAATTATAGTATATAAATATTTATTATTAAATATCTTTGTTAGTTGCATTTGGCTCTTCACGTCTGACTTTACAATGTAATTTTGGAAAAGCCTAAATGTAAATTAAACTTTATTTTATGTTTACCTTTCTTGTAAGGGTTAGTTGGATACATTTTTATTGCAAACGACAAAATGATAATTGTTCTGCGAATAAAAAAAATCTTATTTAAATATTTCTAATTGTATGAAAAGTAAGTCCAATAAGAAATATGTGTGTGTATTTATATATATATATATATATAGATATATATATATATATTTTACATGTATAAGATATAAGCTCAAAGTCTGCAAGAGTTTATATTATATTTATCTTATTTGCGCAAAATTTCAATATCTTAAATGCATTAAATTTATTGCTATATAAATAAATAAAAAATACACATACACAGGCATACACGGTGTACAAAAAGTAACGGTAAGGAAAGAGTCACCAAAGCCAGTGCCAAAACAGTAATACCTTTATTCATTCTATGGCAGTTGAACGCAAATCTTCTTTATTATTTGTAATTAAAAAGAAAATATAATAATCATCGTTAATTTTTCTTGTAAATAATAACGAAATGCTCTTTAGCGACTTTAATCAAAAAGATTAAAACTAGTTCCTCGAGTATTATGCTCGTTTTACTTTAACTGCCGGTCTCAGTCATCTCTATTAAATAACTAGAAGTATCACGTACATTGTTCATTTCGTTCTGAAAAACGCGTTTAAAATTGCACGCAGATATTACAAAGATAAAAGTTATAGATAAACGAAGGTATATACACGCGAGAGCCCAATATTTCGCGCGAATCATTACATAAAGGAAAATGAATGGGAAATTGCGCGGACACGGATTATCAATCGAACGAATTATCATTCGATTTAAAAGTCCACCTAAGTTTAGTTAAGCGACACTTTATTTTGTTTCGCTCGAATGGCCTCAAGTATAAATATGATTTGTAGGAAAATTTATAAATTTCATAAAGCCAAAGTACGAATATATATATATATATATATATATCGTATAGTTCCAATAATGATTTACATACATAACATAATGTAACATGTATATGCATATATAAAACCTAAAGCTTCGTGATCACTGAATGCTTTTTAGTATAAGGTAATAATTATACCTTTTCAACCGCTCCAAAGTCTTTGCAATATCACTAATTTCACACACGAAGTATAATTAATTCTATAAAGGAAAAATTCAAACACGGAAATCCCTTTGATTTTCCCATGAACGCTCACAAGAGATATTTAAATGTTAGTTAACGAACGTACGACCGCACGATCGAGAAGACAGAAAAAAGACGATGCGCGCACAATCCAATCGTAGAACACAGAGGAATAGCAATTAGAGTTGTGCGGTAGTATGGGGAGACTCGGAGGAGGACGTGACAGTTAATGTCGATTGCTGTTAATCAGTTACAATTCCAATGCTTAAGCATTTAAAACGAAACTTTATCATACGAAGTATCGACGAATTCTTTCCGGTCAACGGAATTGCTTATAAAATTCAATCATTTGAATTTGAAACTTAATATTCTCAAGCAGGGAAACTTTCGCATTATCTTAATATCAATTATGACGAATTTGTTTCCACACTGAGCTTTTACTTGATTCAAGGTGAAAGCAATATATTTGAAATCTATCGCTTAATATCAACTATATTATTTTTATTCTTCGTCGGTGTCGAATCACGAATTGCTCAACCAATACTTTTGTAAAACAGAAGGACAAAAAGCCTTAGTATTTGATCTATATATATATATATATATATATATATAATATTCAAATTTTAATTACCCTTTCTTTCATTATGAATCAAGTATTTATAGCTGAAATTTATTTTTATATATTAGAGTAAAGATAGAAGTGACACCGAATAGTCGAATTAAATTAGTCGAAGAAAATAATAACTTAAGCTAATAAATAATAATCCATACTGTCGTCACTGATTCTATTAATAGCACAGATTTAAGCAAAACTATAAGTTATTAAAAGAATGAGAGAAATTATTTTTACCGAAACAAAACAGTGCTTAATAATTGGACGTAAGAGTTAAATTAAAAAATACTGTTTATCGTTTTTAATGATTTTCAAAATATATTCCTCTCTTAATCGGTATTATAATACGTCAGACATTCAAGCATTACGTATGCGCTTGAGAAGCATGGGTAGGTAAGGAAAAAGAAAAATAGTTGATGATTTGAGAAGGGAATAGGTACCGCAAACACAATGACCCAGTTGTATTCCATGTTATTCATTCCCTTTCATTCCCTTCGTAGTCGAAATGCGAAATCGCTTTAATTATGCATCCCTTGCTGTAAGTTAGCGCATGCTACCATTCATATTTTATTCGGTTGTGTCGGATTAGCTGCGAGACGATGTGATGGAACATTATTAAATAGGCGACGAATTTCTGCGGGTGAAAACCATCGAGCCGCGAGCCTAGACAGAGTCGCGCTCGGAGGTTTAATTCTGTTAGAAAGTTTAATTGTTTGAATTACTTACTGACCGTAAGGCGCCAATTATAATAAGCAGCTGCCTATCTGCTATTTGTCAAGAATTTTTATAAATACTTATCGGCATAGTCCAACACATTACGAGCAATAAATTCTCATGCCTATAATAATAGCATTATTATAGTTACATAATAACATCCATCAAATGTACGTCTATTGAGATAGCAGTTCATAGTCCATCAAATGAAGCTTATCTGGAAACAATTTCTTCAATAAACATTATAATGTACATTAAGAAATGTATGAAGATTTTTCACGTACAATCGTGACTTAAATCTATCCAAAATTCTATCGCAAATGCGAGCTTTCTTAGCAGTTAGCTAATAATATTCGCAATTAGCTTTCATTATATATATATATATATATATATATAAACTTATAAATTTTGATAATTTAAAATTTCTCATGGATTTTAACGAAGCTAATAGGTCGAATCCTCTTAGAATTAGTCCTTCCGGTTATATCGTTAAATTATTAACTACGTTCAACTACTTATCCAATGCAATATTAAATATCGTAAAATTATATGTAAATATTTTAATGCGAGTTATCTAAAACTACATTTACAATAGCGCTATTGAATAGCTTCATGTCAAGATAAGTAATTATCATATATTGTTGAGTTGTAATTGTATGGAAGTGACGATAGTTTTCATCGTTGCCGATCATCGATTACCTGCTCGATGACACACAGTTACTGTTCGTTAACAGCCTATTTTTTTCTCTCAATATAACGATTTAAATTAGCTTTAAGTTGTTATCAACAAATTATGCAAAATTGTTGCTAATTTTTCATTCAATCCATATGTTATTCTATATTCTGCATTATGGCAATACTCTACTATCAACAAAAATAAGCTGCAAAAGTACATATTAAAAAGCATTATTTTAATTACCTGAATTTTTAAATGTTGTTCTGTAAACTTTATTGTTCTTTCTTTTGTATGGTTAATTTATATTTTAATGATATCTAACAATTAAATTTGACACATTGAATTATTAAATGGCTTAGGTACAAAAGTCTCTTATTGATAATATTGCATGTCATCTCGAAAGACGAGATTGATTTGCATGGATCGATTAGTCATTATGTTTTTTAATAATATAATAAATAAACGATAAATAAAATTTCGTAATAAAAAGATGCATTGGCGTTAAATTTTCTATCTGTTTTAAGAATTGCGAAGCAAAGTTGAGTGTTCGAAAAATTTGTATTGATCGAACGTATCGATTCTTGCACACGAAAAACAAACGTTTTTGCAACGCATAAATTAATTTATGTATTATTTTTAATTATAATTTCTTAACTTGTATTGGCAATTCTTCAGATAATTTAATCAGAATTCATCAGCTATTCGTAAATATTACTTTATGCGAAATTAAATAAATATATATTTTAATGGAATCAATTTTGAAATAATTATACGTTATTTGTTAATTGTCTTTTTAATAAGAAACTCGAGTAATATTTATTCAATCTTTGCATTTTCCGTGTAAGTAAGCTTATAATATAATTGCTATTGTTATTATTATTATTATTGTTATTGCTGTTGCTGCTATTGTTTGTGTTGTTATGGCAATCGTAATTGTTAATTTGAACAAATTTATTTCTTAAAAGGAAGTTCGAATATATGTCTTTGTGTGAATGTAAGTATGTGCGCCTGTATATTGTTAGTATTGTGTGACAAATTAAGGAGTTGATTGCGCTAGATATATCGTACATCGGAGACAAGAATATGAAATTACCATATCGAATACTATAGAAAGTTTTTACAAACACGAGCACGAATCTATACAAAAACTTTATATTTATATTTCGTTCGACGTTTAATATTATTTCCAAATAAGTTGAACTTGGATCTACTGGTGAATGATTATTGATCATTTAGTTTGATCTTATTACACTGCATAAATCATTTTATAAGAGCGTCTAAGCCCAAATCTTTTTGTCATCGTTTCGTGATGTTTTTATTTATGCACATTGTTTTATTTTTTATTGTTTTCATTCAGATTTAAAAAAATAAACTGTCTACATTTTCATAATTGTTCAGATATAATATGAGCATTAAAATAATCATAATAATTAGAAAGGTGAAAAAGTATAACATAATTGTGCGAGGATTTAAAATACTCGCGAGTGGCAAATTAAATGGAATATTAAGATCCATTTCGTTTAAATCTTCAAACTAAAAACAATTTAGATATTAAAAATATAATTTATAATTATTAATATTGAGAAAGGACTATTTATTGTATCGTTAATAAATTATTATTATTACATTATCGACAATAAAAAAATACTATACAAATATAGTACCTTAGATTTTGCGTAAAAAAGACAAACTTCAATTTAAAATAATTTAGCAACTTTTAACACAAACAGCTTATAATTACGACGTAGCAAGTACCATTCCCCTAAAAGCTTCAGCTTTATTTTACGAAGTAGATAATTACGTGGTTTATGACCTCTGCTCGCACACTTCGATCTCAGCACAATACGCGGGAAGGAAAAAAAATACGTGTCCCGATAAATTTGGCAAGCGTCTCAGCCCAAGAACCTCCTTCCTTTCGCTCTCTTACCAAATTCGTCACACCCTTTCGAGACAAGTTTTATCGTGAATTTTATTGCGAGTTGTTCGCCTCGGTTCCTCCCCCCCTCCCCCTCCCCCCCATACATCCCACAACCCTACATCGCCTTCATCCTCCACCCGCTCCACCTCCCCGCCCCCTCCCCGCGCAGCTCGACGAGCCGAACCCCACACCCTTGGCGTGCTGTACACGCGGAGCCGTAAAAAGGACCATTAAGTCAACGCTAATAACTCAATACTTCGTGTCTTCCTTTTTCAGCGTGATGATGTCGGCGGACTCATCGCCGACGCTCCAGGCCTCGATCCCATCCCCGGGCTACGTGGAACTGCCGGACGAGCCGCGGCCCGGCAAGATAACGCCCTCGAGCGCGAACAACACGAGCAACTCCTCGCCGTCGCCCTGCGGCTCCAAGTCCGAGGCGGGCAACGGTGGTGCTAGCAGCTCCGAGGACGAAGCCATCGTGGAGGCCGTGCCGATCGTGCGCTCGACCCTACCCTCACCGGAGCCACGGCCGATGATCGAGCTATCGCGCAACGGGTACAAGGACCACGACCGAGTCGACTCCAATGGCCTCAAGGCCAAGCCGCCCCAGCAGCAACAGCAGCAGCAACCGGACATCGACAACGACAGCTGCCTCATCAAGTGCGTCTACTTCACTCAGCAGTGCTGCGAGTGCACGATAGTCTGAGCGCCCGGGAACTGGGGGAGCTTTGGAAGCGAAGGCACCGGTGGTCGTCCGGACGCGTCCAGTCTCGAATGGGGGAATGGCGAGTGGGATTGAGGGACTCGGGAGGACCAAGTTCGGCGAGTCCTCGGTCGCTGCCCTATTCGGATGAGGGCTTCCGGGCCAATGTCGTTGCCGCCGAGTCGAGCGCTTACACCTGTTGACTGTGGAGTGCAGTTTCCGTTGCATCGGACTTAGAATTTAGGCTCGAGCGGACACGGTCGAGGCGAGTCGACGCTTCGCTGCGAGAGAGACGTGATAATAACGACTATTTGCTATTATTCGAGCTAATTGCCTCGTCCTTTAACATTGAGCTAAGCTTCGGAAATTTTTGAAATTGACGAAAGTGTAATTAGACTCGTACGAGGGAATTGCACAAGACTTTCAAGCCCAGGGGCTTAATCAACGAATAATTATGCGAATTTTATTACGTTCGAGACTTAGGAGCACAGGACAGTGCGAGGACGCGTGAATGACCGCGTGAATGCGGATGGAGTTGGGTAGGACGTGGATATGAGTAGCTTTTACTATTGCATAAACTGTTCGACGTATTTTCGAGCTTCAAAATATTACTCTTGTAGTGCGTAATTTACTTAATAGTAACGACAACTCGGTATTCGATATATTAGCCACGAGAAATAATGGAACTGTCACATCATATCAACGAAAGTTACCCATATCTGATTGTATCGAGGTACATTATCGTAAAAGGTATTTTTCTACTATTATTAGCACTGATAAAATTACGAGTCAAAAGAAACTGTATGTAGTTATTTAACGCATATTTAATCTTGGTACAATTTTCACATTCTGTAGTATTCTAAGCTCAATTTTCTTTGAACACTTGGAAAACCACCTTATTTCGTATTAATTTAAATATGATGACATTTTTATAGCATTACAGTGGAAAAATGTAAATCAAATGAAACTTGCTAAATCAAAGAAAAAACTTTTCACCTAAGACACGAGCGTTGCACACGAAGAGAAACAATCAAACAAAAACAATTAATTTATGCTTTCTCGAATTTTGGCGAGATCAAAGACAATAATTACCGTCATATCATTATTATTATTTTGCACGATAATAGCAAACGAATATCAAAAGAAATTAAAGTTATATTTGAGCTGTAAGCTATTGAAATTTATTAGGGGCGTGCACGCGCGCACCCATACACTCATAAACACACTAACGCGCGCACGCACACAATTATTATGTATATTATTATTATTTAGTAAAATATTTTAAATGAATTATGCAAATTTAATATAATAATGGTATGGAATATTGTTTCATAATGACAAAAGGCTATTATTACAAAAATCTAAATTTTAATTGTAAGGATATTTCGATATTACTACAATGTTCTCGAATTTTCTGAGTATTTTATATATTTTAATGAATATACACTTTTATATATATACCAACTTAAAGATTTTTATTAAAAAACAAAAAAAAACAAAAAAAAAACAAAAAAACAAAAAAACAAAAACAAAAACAAAGAAACAAAAAAAGTTTAATAATTTAATTTTCGAAGTGCTCAAAAGAAACAATCTAAATTATTTGATGTAGACGTCTTTTATATTGTTGCAAAAAATACAAATCTTATAAATTATGTCAAATTTAAGAAAATAAAATGTAAAAATTAACTCCTTAAAATAAGGTTTTCTAAGAAAGTTCGTAACAATGGAAATTAAAACGAATGGTAAAATTGAAGGAATTTTTTTTAAACATCATTAATATACATTAGTAAAGGAAATGAGAATTAATTATTAATTTAAATATTTTCAATAATCCCTTTCGGATTAATTTGGTTAAAAAAAATTTTTTTTTTTAATAAAAACTGCATCAATAATTTATTAATTAAAAATTTGTATGATATAAAAGACATTTTTATTAATATAATACTAAAAATTACGATTATATATATAAAGAGAGAGAGAGAGAGAGAGAGAGAGAGAGAGAGAGAGAATGAAAGGGAGAATGCTCAGTGATATTATTCACTTATTAAAGATATATATTTATGTAATGTATATATATATATATATATCGACTATCGACAATAAAAAAAATTAAGTAATACATAACTTGCATCAGTTTTGATTTTTTACAAGATTTACTGTCTTCGGCAAGTTAGTGAAATGATAAAAAAAAAATTAAACGAAAAACAACGGCAGACAATCCGAAAATGATAAATTCTTGAAATGTCATCTTACTTTATATAAATGTGTTTTTACAATCGAACGACATATTAAATTCATTAATCGAACCAAAAATTTCTCAAATTATATGATACATTTTTGATAAAAGTAATGGCGCTATTTTGCATGTATAATGCACGCATACTTTACGTATTTTACGATAGTCGAAAAAAGAAAGTAAGGATTAATATATAAAATTGTATTGGCATTATAAGAAGATATAAGCTTCAGTATGATATAATTTGTAATCTAAAAATCTATGAAATATTAGCTTATTAGAAAAGCTTACTTTTCAATTATATTTTTATATTTGAAATACATTAATGTATTAATAAGTTTCGAAAAAGACGTACATATTATACAATGTATAAAATGTTCGGGGCTTTGACTCTTTAAAAAATTGTCGTCCAAGGGTAATTATATAAAATTATATATTTTTTCGTATTATTAAAATCGCGTTACGTGATATAGATGAAACAGGTAAGCTGTGTTGTAGACGTATGATCCCAATGTACATTTACACTTGTATATCTGGCGAGAAACCAAGTTATTACTTATTTCTGTAAGTAAAGGAGAAAATATTTTCCACGTTACATTCGCACATTGGTGCGCGCACACGCATACACAATTCAACCCATACAGCACATCAACTTATATACAACACAGACACTGACAGAAAATATAAAGCGGAAATATTTAAAAATACTTTATATAGTAAACTGCACAAGAATGCATTAGGGACTAAAAATACGTGTCATCCTATTCATGAAAATAATTGCTTTCCTTCTTTTTTGTAAGTGTACAAATTTAAGTGAATATTAAAGTGCAATTTGTTTTATATTATTATTATTGGTGTTATTACTCCACGTATTTCACATTCATCCAAAATTATATTCCGAGCTACAGGTTAATTTTATTTCCACGGTAAGAATTATAATTTATTTTTGCTTGTAGTAGATTTATTAATTGCAAACTTTAATCTATAGTACTAACTTATATTAACTGATATCAACTAATTTATAATTCAACTATTCATAAGGTAATGCAGTTGAATTATTGAACGTACTATTATTGTAATAAGTTTAATTTTTCTTATGAATGAATAAGCATAGCATTAGAAAATTTTAATATTTATTATCTTTAAATAAATGATGAAATATATAATTAATTTTACGAAAGACATTAGTATTAGAATTCTAACGTACAAAATACTTGATAAAATTAAATAAATTTATTATTTCTTATTATTTCACTTTTTTGTTTCTATTATATATATTTTTCAAATTGTTATTTTAATCATAATCTTTATTAATGTAATGACAAATGTAATGAACGCACGAGGGATGATTTTCAATATAAAATTTCATTATTAGATAAATTAAATAAAATAGCGTTTATTTATATTGAATAAAGTCAATGGTATTAAGTTGTTGTTTATTGGACATATAAGTCCATAATCGATAATATTTCATGGTATGTACATTAGTTACTATAATACTATGATTAATATTACTTGGTTTATTAGCTCGAATGTGTAAGTGAGCGAGCGAATAGAATACAAAAATAATAATAAATACTCAATATATAATAAATCAAGAAGTATATTATGAATTTATCCAAATCAGATGATCTTTGCATAAAATGATTATATTAACATTGTATTCTAAATTCCGTATTAAATATGCTGTGCATCGTTTCACAAATAAACATGTTCGGTCAAAATTTCACAGTGATTTGTCATTATTGGAATAGACAAGTCTAGTTATTAGTAATAGAACTCTATTAAAGTACGAAAGATGAAAATCAGCGAAACCGATTATTAAGTAAGTGAACTTTCTGAATCATTTTAATGAACAATAATGGTTTGAACGTGTATAACATTGTTCGAGCTTCATATTTTTCATGATGTAGATTTTTCATGATCTAGTTGTAAGTTGTAAATGTTAAGATCTCGAGTCGACATTCAATTTTTCCTTTTCTAATCGCATGTATCGATTGCAATATCTAGAACTGTATAGAATTGAATTGAATTCTCTCTTCCAACTATATTAATCAATTTATTTATTCGTGCGTCTATTAACCGAGCCAACCACAATGACACCTTATTGTATAGACGAAAGCGCAGGATTATCAATGTAAAATGCAAATCACAATACATTTGTACGCATAATTAAATTATTAAACTTGGATAAGTGATGGGATAGGCATAGACTACTTTACGAATACATTGTTAATATACAGTGAATAGTATTTGGAGTACATTGCATATCGCGCATATACATATACGAGTTCATTGAATGATATGCATGTCATTGTAATTTAACTAACTTGTCTCGTATTTAAAAATCAAATAATATATTTAATTTATATTTACCATCGGAAATAATAGCACACAGATAACTAATTATTAATATCAATGCATTCCAACTTTAATGCTTGTTAAGATATGTTTAATAATTAATTAATTAATAATTTTTTTTTTTTTACAACACTTGCATAATTAATAACAGTTACTCGATGTTTAATCTATTCATGCTTTTATAATATATTTATTTTTTATTTCACATTTTTTATTCCTTATTTGCTCCGCTTGCTCTTTCAAATAGCTAAACAATTACTAATTATATTATACAATTATTTCTGGAATTGAGACATGGCTGAAAGTTATGGCTAATTACTTAATTTCAACATTTTATAATTGTCTACTTAAATCCACGTCTCAAGGACCATGACAATACATATACTAAATTAAATTTATGTACAAATAAAATCAGAAGTACACACGTTGTTATCCACATAATAAGTAAGTTACTTTGATCCCTCTAACAATAGATAATATAAGTAATCGAATAAAGGCATTAGAATATTAAAAGATCGTACGATTTAAGATATTAAATATGTTAATAAAACATATTTTTAAATTATTATCTAATTATGCTTTTTAGCTAGTTATCTTATCGGATGATGCAGCTAATCATTCATAGTTTTATAAGTAAGAATTGATTTTTAATTGTTTACATTATAAACTAAAATTTGAACAATCACAGATATAACTGTTACAAATTTTTTTTTTTTTTTTTTTTTTTTTTTTTTTTTTTTTTTTTTTTTTTTTTTTTTTTTAATAAACTTTAACTATATCAATTTTGTACATACGTTCCAATATAATAATTATACACGGTCGCGTCCGCATTTATGTACAATCATATATACTTAGATATACCTAGATAGCATAGTACACATAATGACATATAACTGACGTATTAAATTGTTATTAAATTGCTGTTGGTGTATACTTCACACAATTGGATAAAATATTATGTATGGCAATTCTGTATAAGTAACGAAAATTCTTCAACTCCTTTCAACAAACCGATTTTAATGATGAACATAATCTAAAATTTATTAAGATACTTCTTAAACCACCTTTTATGTCTATGCATCCAGGTATACGACTAGAGGATTATTCGACTATATTACACAATCCATTTCATAAAATGTACCCTCGCATAGTTACAAAATTTCTTTATATTTTATTCAAAATTTTAGGATTCGTAAGACTTCGTTGTAAAACTTAATAGTAATAATGCTAAATAGTTCATTTCCGACTTTTTATGAAAATTGATAGCGCACTATAACATATTTGTAACTTTAATAATTATACTATATTGCGTATTATTTATATTATACTATAAATTTTCATTACATAGTCAATAATTTATGATTAATCGCTATCGTTTTATCACGCTTTTTATCTGTATTATTTTTGTATGATATGGAATATCATTGTTTTGAAATTTCAAAACACGCGACACCCAAAAACATACAGGCAAATTCAATTAAATAATAAATTACAATTAACAAACAAAAAGAAATGAGATAAAGATAAAGACATAGAAGCTTTTAAAAATTATATATAAGTACTGTAACGTGACCATTTAAGCTACAGCTCTTTTCCTATTTAACAAGTTGACTTAATAAATATTTGTTTGGATTATTTTTTTCTGTACAATACATCCATAAAATATCTTTTCGTCGTCCTATTCATGTGTACACGTAAAAATATTCTACAGACTGATTCAATAATTATTTCAATTTCGTTAAAATCAAAAAAAAAAAAAAAAAAAAAAAAAAACAAAACAAAAAAAAATACAAAACAAAACATAAATCAATTGTAAATATACGCGTGCATGCCAAAACGCATTGTAACGTTGGAGCATACTCGCATGCCTGGCACAAACAATTAAATTTTAAATATAAAATATAAATATTTATCACAACATTAATTCGAACAACCTTCCAACGGCGTCTCCTTCATTCGCGTATTACACAAACTTCATTTGTCTATTGTTATAATAATAGTCATTTACGCATCATAAATCGGTAAGGGGTGGCCTTCGGAATTAAAAATCCATTTGTCTAAATCAATTAGTTGCCTAGTATCGTCAAATAATAAATAGAGATATTTTAATGTTTCGCCAAACCAAAAACTCTCGGTCATATCGCGCGGGCGTGTGTTATGAATATTCTTGACATTGCCGATACTCGTGTACCCATTTTCGACTCTTGTATAATTTTTGAAAGCCTGAAAGGAAAAGTAAAATTATCAGGATTAATAATATTTCCATAATAATAATTTTAAGAGCTCTCGTCTTGCTTGAAATTATAACAATGGCGCTTATTATAAAAATTAAATTGAATCGATATTATGGTAAAATTTGTTAAAATTAATACAAAAGAGATTCTATTGCAAATAAAGGACCCTTTCTTGTAATTATGTGCTCTACATAATCGCTCGTCACTGAAATAAATTATCATTGTTTTCACGCTCTATGAAACTTACTTGAAAAATTTTCCAGCCCCAATTCTGATAAGTTTTGTTGCCAGTAAAGTACCACATGTAAAATAAACTTTCAATGAATTCAGGCCGCAGGAGATTGTGCGCATCATTTGTCTTCACATACATATCCTTTTGATTTTCATCGTCCGATTTCTAAAACAAAACAAAACCAAATTAATTTCCAAAATTGCATAGTATTTGATATCGCAATGAAATCTCCTCCCGACATTATCACCCCATACATACTCAATTACCCTGATTTATTCACACGAATGCCTCGACGAATTAGGTACATACGCTTTTGCAGCATCTACACCAATAATAATATTACCTGGATATTGAAGTAGGTAATTTCGGGAGCAAGGCAGGTTGGCTGTATAATGTAAGTCTCGTAGCAAGTTTTTAGCAATTCGGTCGCAATGTCCATGTGCTCCTTTGGAAGGCCAAAGTGCACTCCCAACGCTAGAGTTCCACTTAAGTAACACGTCAAATGATCCTGCAATGTAACATTTCATTTTGGAATTAAGTTGCGAGATGTAACGATAAAGCGATCGAGTAATTATTAGCTTAAGACCGACCATTTTTGGCTTCATATATCGAGCAGCACCCAAGAGTTCGGCTATAAATAGATATTTACGAACGGCAGTTCTCTTTACCAAGTGTTTTTTGGTCCCTTCGATGCCAAGCAAATAGTCATCTTTCAAGCTAAACCAAAGATTAAGAAAAATGCACCCTAAGTATAATTAAACGATACATTGTAAATAAATAAATACAATTCCCTTATAAGTCGAATGAATGTTGGTAAATGAGTTGGATGATTGTCGAGCAACGACGAGCTTCAATTAAATGCTCGATCAACTTTACGACACTTAGCAACATAATATATAAGGAAATAAGAATAATTTTACGAAAATGTCCCCTCGCTCGGTGACATAATCCGCTCTTTATTTTAATATTATAAATTCACGTTAATCACGCTCCCCGCTAAATGACACGAAGCCAGTGACTCACTAATCGATGGTCCTGCCCGTCTGTATCCATTGCTTGAGCAGATACTCGTAGTAGCTGTCGCCCCTGGCTCCAAGGGTGATTACCGCGTACTCGCGGAACAGTCCTGTATTGGCATTGATGAAGATGGGCACGAGACCGTCGTATTTCTCGAGCTGGTGCACGTGCTCGGAGACCTTGGCCGCTGCGACTTCAAAGTGCGGCTGTTGAACGCTCCGACTGAGGTCGCGGAACTCCAGTTGGATCGAGGTGATCTCGCTTGTACTGCTGTCCGGGCCCCACTTGGGCGGATGGGCGCTCCGTGTCCCCAAGTTCACGTCCGAGAACGGGACACCTGAGCGCGTGGAAAAGGCCGGCAGCATTCGGTCACCGAGGTCGATCTGCGAGATGTGTATGCCATACTTTTTCATTATAGCCATTTCGAGAGTTTATGCGATAAGCCGGAATCCGATAACACGAGCTAAGCGTCTTATTATCGTGACCACATAGGCGTGCTAGTGGGACTTTTTAAATGATTGTCAAGCCTAAGCTTTTACTTTTTGTCAATTGAATCTTATCGTGTAAGCGCAATTAATCATTTTATAGCTTGTGTATATTAACATCGACCTACATGCAATTTACATAAAATTTATTCGTCACAATTGCTGTTTATCGTCTTTTTAATCCGATTACATTGTTTACTTTTCAGACACATTCAGCCTACAGCTATTTTAAACTTTGTATTAAATAAGAGTTTAATAATAATAAATGCCAATACAACCAAAGTGCTAGCATTTAATATACATTTAATTCTCATGATTCAATCCAATCAAATATAAAATTTGCCGTAAAGCTCTTATGTATTATGCACGTATTGTATGGAGTTAGGTATTATTTTTTTGCTAGGAGAGCCAATATATTTTATCGATATACACGTACTTGTATTGTTTGCTAATTGTAATACAGCCGTAAAGAGTTAACGATAATGTTGTTACGTTACTTATTATTTACATAAGACTTCAATTTGTCTTCAACGATTATTAGGGTTTGCTTCGAAATTAGTTGAAACTAACGTGAAAAATGGTGTAAATTTGTGTTACTTTATTTCTATCAAAGCTGTCTCTCTCTCTCTCTCTCTCTGTCTCTCTCGCGCGCGCGCAATTAATGTGCTCATTAATAATTTAATTTTTCGTAGGAAAATTTACGACAAAAACAGCGCCTGAATATTACCATACAAATGAACTTAGTATCAAATTCAATATTATAGTGCTTTCACACTCATATTTATAAGGCATTTTCGATATAGTACTTTTAATATATTAGTATTTGTATATTTGATTACGTGTTAAAAAAAAAAAAAAACACGCGCGCGCGCGCGCACACACACACTCTTAACATTAATTAACCATAGGACACAACGACGATAAGTATAGTATTTGAATAAAATTAAAGTCTTATGCGATATAAGCTACAAATATCTCCTAATTTTCAATTCTTACTAATTATGTTCTATGTGAAGATTAATATACTTACAATAACGTGCAAAATTCTAATCAAATAAATAAATAATTAACTCGTCACTTAATTACGTCAGAATTAAAAAATACCGATTATAAGCATTAACTCGGAGAGATTTATTAAAATCATTCTCGCGATTAAAATTTCGCTTTAAATCAAAATTCAACCTTACGAGTAAGTACGTAATATATTAAACAATGGAGTTTGTTTAACTTTAAAATTAGTAAGAATAAAAACGAAAATTTATTTTACCGCCTTGTCCAGAAACATTTTATCACCAGACAAATGATATGCTGCTAATAATCCACCAAGTACTCTAATGGTCACTTCGAATAAATTTACGTCTCTATTTTGATCAAATGACAAGCTATTTTGTACCCAATTTCTTGCCTCTTGAAATTCTACAAAATAAATAAGAGTCTGATTAGCTGACTAGTTGAATGGTTCCTCCGACAATTTGAATTTATTGCACATTGTGTTACATCGTAGAGTTAAGATAGCATTTCAAAATTGACGACGTGCAGACTACAATTATTATTTAAAATTAAAAATCACACTTCAAAATTCATGGCTTTTACATACCTTCGTTTAGTCCCATAATGTACATAGTGTCTAAAGAATCGATAATGGTTAAGCCTAGGCCAAACCATTCGTGATGCCCTTTGGAAATTGGCTTAATGTTATCGTATCCCCAAGCATATTTTTTATATCCATTCCAAGAGTGCTTGAAAGCTTCGATTATAGCTTTTTGCTTGGCATTTTGCGGACCTATTACAGCACAAATTATATAAAATAAGTTAGCGTTAAATTTTAATGATATTCCATGAATTTATCTTAATAACATCATTAACGAAAGGGAAGAATTTTGTCAAAAAGTATTAAGTCAATTAGTATGGATACCATCAAATTTTACAGGTTGCGACTTATGATCAGGCGGTTCCCTAATTTGATCGTCTTCTACTTGATTGATTTCAGGTTGAAATTCGGGTTCATCTATAACTTCGACATTGTTGCTCCCAATTCCTTTGTCAATTGCTTCCTTATTCTGATCCACGCTATCTATTTTAATTTCATTGGCTACCTTCGTCGATGCAAATAAAGAAAAATGTTTTGTAATTTAGATAATCTATGTTGAATTATGTGCTCTTCTAGCGCGTGTAAAAAAATTATCAGCGAATGTTTCTAATGAATGGCTCAACTTCTATAATATACATAATGCGAGCTCGATAATAGATATTAAAATTATAAAAATATGATTTGATAAGGTTTCGTTTCTCGCACAATTGGTTATTATTGCATTAACACAATTTTGCTTATGAAACATTGCTTTACGAGTTACAAATCGATTGGCTAAGAATGATCTTGCAACAATTAATTGGGATAATTTACCTCTAATAGCTTTGGATGTTCTTTGATGATCTTCTCATTGTCATAATCATTCTCTTGGACTTTAGTAATATTTTGAGTCTTGCCAGGTAATAAGTAAATTACAAGAATTACAATTGTTATCACAGCAAAATGGAAAATGGTGCGCTGAAACCTGGACAATTGGTTCCATTGCTATAAATAAATTCAAATATTTGTAGTTTGCGTAATGATCGCTGGTTATATTTTATAACATTATGGGCAATCAAAACAAAGGACAAGTACGCGCATTCAGTCAACTTCTGTGGCAATGAACAAGGCACTGGCCCAAAACATTATTACTTAATTTATAAATATTACGTTTATCAATAGATAGCGAGTGTATTATTTGTTAAGATTGCGTGGCTTAATTTCGAGTCAGTCATTATATTTATGTACCCCTAAGTGGAGATTGCTTTTCACTTCAAAACATTATAAAATCGAGAGCTCCGAAACTCAAGGCAATTTTGTTTTACGCTTTGTTCAACAGTGCGCCCACTAATTATTAGCATTACCAATTAGCTTCTCGAGGAGAAAAAGTAATGGGAGAAACCGGTGTACCACAAGCCAATAAACAAATTTATAATCGGTTCAAGCTCAATGAACAATAATCAATCGTATAAATTTATCTTTAATAGCAGTAATTACTTAACGCTCGATATCATTGCCAATAATATTTGTTGCCGTAATCTTTATTGGCTACTTAGAGCGAAACTGAGGCTAATTAATTATTTGAGACGACGAATGGGTATTATTATTGGAATGGTAATGCTTAAGGAATAATAGCAGTGACGATAAAAAGCGAAATCGCGCTTTTCATTCAAAATTCAAATCCCACTTGGATGCGGCGGTCTAGTTATTATTAGTTAAACAAAGTGGCGTTTGACGAAATCTCTTGCTGATTGTTTAAAATAAATATCCGACTCGTCCACCACAGCCGGACATTTCACCGTATAAGGAAACATCAAACGGCTAATAAACATAAGGCACTTTGCGCGGTAACGTGCCTGTTTACCACCTCGTTGGGTGAGCGAACGGGAGGTAACGGGAGGTGGACAATCGACGATTTACTTACTCTCCAGACGCTTCGGGAAGTGGCCTTAACGGAGGCCGCGCCGTCGTTAATGCTGAGGCTAACGTAGTCGGCCTTGATCGAGTCTTTCGACGAGAACATGACGAGGTTGACGACGAGGCTCGTCCTCGGCCCGGCACTGCTTCAACCCAACACTCACTCTACGTTGTCCTATAACCCGGGGCCAGGTTAGCCGCGACGCGAGAGGTTAAGTTCGGCCCGTTCGGCCCGCTCGGCCGTATATCTTTCCCTTTCCCTCGGCGCCTCCTCCCCGACGACGACAGGCGCTCAGTCACGTCCACGTGGCAGCCGGCGACCAGG
>NW_011948418.1:7364362-7371333 GCF_000503995.2 Ceratosolen solmsi marchali
GCTCTTCCGCTACTCGCGGCCACGCATCGCCCCTCATCGCGCATTCCTCGCCCGATCGCCCGAGAACGCATTAAGGAGTGCGCGACCTCCCCCCCCTCCCCACCCCTCCCTCCCCCGCCTGCCCACCCTTCGACCAACCACCAAGGCAACGCGGCCCAGTTCAGCGGCCGGAGCCTCTCACCATGACGTCGTCCTCGTCGCCCTGACTCTTTTACACCTAAAGCGGTGGACCGTTGGGAGGGGCTGTCAGGGAGGGAGGGACTGGCGTCGCGTGACCGATGCCGCTACCGCTGACGCTGCGACTGCGGCGGCTTTCCCGTCCGCTCGCTCCTATTATCGCCAACGTCGGTTTCTTTCGATTAGTCGCACTCGGTCCACCGCCACCCAGCCCTCCCCCCGCCTCGCCGCACCACACCACGCTGGCCCTCTGGCCGCTTAATTGCTGCGTGAAGCGCGAGACGTGGACCGTTATTATCATAGTTTAAGGAAGAGTTACGATCGCGCCTGAGCGAATTGTTAATTGTACCGCTGGATGCTGGGGGAGGCCCAAGGGGATCGGAGCCTCGAGGCCGACATACATCCACGTATTTGCATTGCCTGATGCGTGATTGGCGGCCACTTCCGAAAGATGACGCGTCCGTCCGACTTTCACTTTTCCTCTCTTCTTCCTTCCTTACTTCCTTCCTTCCGATAGCTTCACGGCTCACGACTTGTTCCGCGATCGGCGGTACGGGGGACACGCGACGGCGTGTTTATTCATCGCCTACTTATCCTTATCCTTATTCTTAAGCTGTTGGCACCTTATTATTTATTATTGGCGTAAAATTGAAATTGGAGTGGTTGAGTTATGGGGATGTTGAGAGAACGATTGTCCGATTACGAAACCACCGGGTATATATGAGCGCAATCGTGTAATTGTTCATCATTGGAAAATATGCATATAATGCATAATACGAGCGTTAAACAAATTTTCGCAAAATGCCAAGGCAACTTCAGCCACAATAACATCTCAAATAAGTGTCATGACGCGTCGTTTCTCGCTATGCCTACACTACACCCACGCGCGGAATAATAATTCTATTTGCTTAAAAGAACCAAACTGCTTTGGGTTTCTTGAAACGACTTTTCAATCTGATTAAGCAGTGGTAAGCAAAACTGCCAATTAAAAAGGCAAAAGGCCGTTTATGCGAGAAATTGGACGATAAGCCGATATAACATGAAAAATAGAATTCGTTCCCCTGCATTTATCAGCACTTCCGACCAACTAAATTTTTATGCTCACAGGCCGAAAGTTAAATTGTGGATCCGAGGGAATCTTACTCGTTAATTTCTTCATTATCGATGAGCTTCGATGAGAGATATCGATAATATGCGGCGTCGTTCAAGGGAAAAAGACGAAGGAAAAGTCATGAGTTTGTTTAGTAAGATCCTCCTCGTACTCCTCCTCCTCGTCCTACTCCTCATGCTTCTCATCCACAATCGACCAACGTGATATGTAAACGTAAATAAATATTTCAACAGTTTCATTTATTCATTAGTTAGGTCACTGCTGTCCAGCTTGAAATACAAAAGCTTAAAACAAATTGGTGATTGTTGGCCTTAAATTTGGCAACCCCAATACCGCTTTCGAGCAATAGAAATTGATGGCTTTTAGGCTGATTAGAGTGGCTAACTGGCTGGTACATGTGTTCGAACACCCTGGACGTATCAAGTTTGCGCTGGATTCACCGGCAGGGTTGGAGGGGCATAGGCAGAGATGTCGCGGCACCTTCGGCGGAAATGATATTATTTAAGGGCAGTGTAATGTGACGAGCAGGAGACCCTTTGCGCGCGTTCACCGATAGTACGGATTGAGGCTTGTGGTCATCGAGGTGTTTTATGTTTTCGGGCGGCGGCGGCGGCGGCGGCAGCGGCAGCGGCAGCGACGGGGATCAGTCGGATCCTCGATCGCATCACGGTTACTCGCGTTCGTGAAGGGAAATTGCGGTCCACGTTCACGGTACGTATTGACGTTGAGAGAAATTTTGTTTAGCCGTCATAATTCTTATTGTTGGCGATCTTCACTGATTCTTCGTTTCGTCGAGGTTGTTACAGGCGAGGTTGGCTAAATGGATGGAGCAGCGGAGTTGGTGTTTACATTGGCGAGAAGCGAAGCGCAACGAGACGCAGCTTCTACTTGATTGTATTTGTTGGCGGATGATTATGATCGTTCGTCCCTGACTACCACGTGGCTGTCTCGGCCTTTTGAATTATGATGTTTTTGACGTTTAGGGTGACGAGTGACTCGAGATACTCGGGTAGGCTGTAGCTGCATTCTTTTAAATGCTTTTATTTCTAACTTATTATTTTACAATTTTATAAGCTAACTCGATGCTTTCTTCCAAGCTACAATTTATATTTATTCTGCTATATTTTATCGCTAGCATTGTATCATTGAATTAATTAATTTTGCCAAAACGATCATTCATTTGATTTTCAGACAATGTTTCTATTTCCTCGTGTGCGCTTTATCCTGCAAGTAATAATTGCTTATCGAAGATGAGGAGATAAAAGTACTAGGACACCCATGTTCAATGCCATAAGATTCAGTCAATTTAATGATCAGATCAAACAATAATCAATTTGATGAGCTATTTAGATAATCAGGTTTGTATGGTAGGTGCTTTGAATATGTTATTAAAAATTATATATAACTTTGTCTCTCTTACTGGAAATAGGAATGTCACGCCATCAAGCATAATTCTTGACAGCTATGGGACTGTATTTTCATATGGGCTTGCAACTTCCTGTAACGAAAATGCTTGAAGCGACGGTGTCCTTTGTTTGATTTGTATTGTGTAGGTCAAGATCTCATTAAGTTTATCGAGATCATCGTGGACCTCAGTGTTAGGTATTATCCTTACAAGTGTCTGCTATAACACTGTGTCAGCCTGATACTTCCGACGTAGCACTGGATTTTCATTGAAACATCTTTGAATGACAGAACCTAAGGCAAATAAGCTAGAATACGCTAAACTGAATAATGTAACACTTTCAATACAAACTTGTTATTTGTTGTGACAAAAAACTCATGTTTTTTTTCAACCTGTCAGATATTCTCTATGGATAGTATCTATACTTTTGTAAAACTATAAATATATGAGATGAAAATATTTGTTCTATTTAATTTCTTAGTCCTTCCTAATTAGTGTTATCAACCATGGAAACATGTTCGTTTAAGCTTCAAAACTATATATACACAAATATATATACGTACATATATTAAACAGTTATGACCATAATCTTTCACTAGCTTTTTAAATTTCAACTGTACTGTCACTTCTACACATTGTAATACATCATGTGCATCGTAACAATTATTAATTTTCACTGGAGAAACAAAGGGAATCCCTTCGCGACGGCATATCCACGTAAGAGCGGAGTCAAAAGAAGTTAAAATTGTATCTTCAATGAGTAAACAGAAGAAAAGAAAAATAAAGTATATTTAACTTCGGGGAATGTAATTTTTATATTACTCATATAATACATAATATAATATCTTACGTTAATGTTCGAAATCTAAGAGAAAAAAAGGGAGTATTTAACATTTTTACTTCTCATCGACGTCAATTAATTTCAAATCCTCCAGTGAATTTTTTCGTCTGACATTAAAAATTACTTCCAACGTGCTCCATATAAAATTTTATAATTATAAGTAATAACTAACAGAGTAAGTCCTTTAAGAATTATAGTAGTAATTCTTTATGAGAATCAATCGTATATTAGTAGCTTCTTTAATTTTTTAGATTTTAGCAAAATAAAAATTAATTGAACAAATTTATGCTTCGACAAAGTTCTTATAAAGCTTTACGCGATTCTAATTTCATGTTAAATAACAACTCGTAATTATTATAATTATTATATTATTAAGAACATAAAAAAATGAAAGCAAACAATCTCATTTATAATTAAGAGTCGGTACATTATAAAAATTCCATTATTAAATCTCTTGTTTAATAAAAAAAAAAAAAAAAATTATTTACCCATAATTTACAAATCCAGCTTGCACGAAATTATATTTAGTTACATTTTTATTAGACCCGAATTACGCAACAGTCAACCAAACTTTGATTTCTATAATTATAAATCTTACCACGTTTCATCAAAATTTTTTGCTTATAACCAGAATAAATAATTTTATTTTATAATTAAATCAATTTTCAAACTTATTGATTATCATGTTTTATTTATAATAGTTTTATTTATAATAGTTTTGTGATTATTACCCTAAACATAATACCAATGCTTTAAAAAAATGTTTAAACAAACTTACGCTATTTTTTAATGGGAACTTTAAATAAATAATTGTAAATTAAAGTGATTATATAAAAATAATTTTTGAAAGGTATAATAATCATTGTGAAATGAATTGTACTAAATTTCAGTGAAAAACATGTCATCGTCTATTAATTTAATTAGTTGTTTTAAGGTTCATAATAGTTGATCTATAAACGGTAATAAATATTTTAAGCTAATGCATCTACAAATGATAATAAAGAATTACGAATATATTAATGAGAACTATTGATATATTTGAAAAGCCGAATAAATATAAAATTAAATTATATATTAGCAATAGTATAAAAACTATTTATAGTGATTTTGAAGAGTTTTAATCAAAATGTTAACAAATATACAACAAAACGTATATTTCAACATGCGTTTTGTTAAATATGAATGATATCGAGTAACTTTACTAACAACGAAATAACGAATAATTGATAACAGACTTGTCAATAGAAGTTAAGTAAACGTATAATTCTTCTAGAAGCTGTAAAATATAAACTATGACTTAAATCATAAGTAGATTATATTAAGATAAGTATAATAAAATAAATTTCAAGAGCAAACATTTTTAAAGTCGGAGGAAAATAATGATTAATCAGAGATATTATTGAATAAATAAATTATTTAATAACCATTATTTTATATAAAGAAAAAATGATGACCACGTTACCTCTACTCATACCATAAATAATAATTCGCACATGGAGCACTTGTATATTTCAATGAGGGAAAATCTCTTCGTATTGTAAAATTTTACAAGAATTTCATTGTGAATTCAAGCTGTTGATTCAATATTTGGATCAATTCAATTTTCGTTCTGCTTTAACGTGCTCTTTTAGCACTTTGCTTATTCTAGCAAGTGTACTCTAACAAGTGTATCGTCACATCACATTGTAGTGTAAATTAATACGTGCAATTGGTCGTACAATTTATATTATATGTATAACTTGTGTAGGTGCTTTTGAAATCTCGCGCCATTCCATCTTAATAAATTAATGGCCAAATTGTCGGCTGCATACGTCACTATATCGATTGAACGCACGTGCGCCTTGCAGCATGCTTATTATAATATAAACAATTTGGAAACTTCATAATCGTCATTATTATTATTGTCAATATTTGAAAATCCAACTTGATCTTTCGATATTTTCTCAATTACATAATAGTTAGAATTAATGATATTTACGTAAGTTGTTTATCCTCGATATTTTAATGGAGACGCTTATGTTTCTTTACCAAGATTTATAAAGAATGAACTTATAAAACAAAGTGTAGTGATTTATAATTTGGCTAAAGATATTGATATTTTCATTTATGTACAATACATCAGTGGATTCGAGCGAGGTGGAAAAAGAAAGTTTTTGAATTGAGAGTGAATTAAGGTTAAGTTGTTATTAGAATTTATTCAGTACATTTTATTGCACCATTGTTCTGAAATTCCATATCATTATTAATTTATCATCAATTTAATTAGTATTTATACATATAAGATAATATTTAATTTTTTTTTTTTAATATATCAGTTTTTATATATCCAAAGATGACTTCAAATATTGTAATAACAAAGTCTCAGGTACCCATAATTCAAGGAACGAAGCTTGAAATGCGCAATGCTCAACTTTTAGTATCTACCGGGATATCGTCGTTGGATAATTTTATCGGTAGGTTTTCACTAATAATATATACGTTATAATAGTTAGATATTTTACTAATATTTATAAACTTTATGTCTCTTATCAGGCGGTGGTTTAGCAGTTGGTTCTACTCTCTTAATTGGTAATTTGTTGATTTTAGAGTATATTAAAGTTATTTCACATTTTAAACTAATATTAATGATAAATCTACTTTAATTTTATCTAATAGAAGAGGATAGTTACGGTACTTACTCAAACGTTATGCTTAGATATTTTATAGCCGAAGGAGTAGCTAATTCTCATTCGTTATTAATTGCGTCTCAAGATACAAAACCGTCAAAAATTTTGTCAGAATTGCCAGCGCTCGTGGAAAAATGTACAAGCATAAAGGACAACTCTAGTAATAGTAAAAACGATATGAAAATTGCTTGGCGGTATAAAAATATGAAAATAATGGACATATCTGTGGAGGATAGCTTCGCACATTATTATGATCTTAGCGACAAAATGGACAAAGTAAGTTTGGATAAGTCAAAGACAGTGTTGTGGGACGGGGAAAACATAGAGTGTGAAAATAATATTTTCAACAATAAGGCCTATATGGATTTGCTATTGAATATCGAAGAAACCATATCTCAAGGACAGCATTCGATCACGGGAACGACAAAAAATAAAAATATCTTGCGAATAGCAATTAATTCTCTAGGGTCAAGATCGTGGCTATCCGATTCCAAAGCGAACACCCAAGAGGATCTATTAAAATTCACGTACATGCTCAGAGCTCTGCTGCGGCAGTCCTTTGCAGTTGCGATTATTACCGTTCCCGTTCTTAACTTTGCCGACTATACGGTAATAATAGTTCCCGAAGAATAATATTATCGCGAATGCCAATCGATAGCTTATCATTTTTAACGCTTCGCTTACAGACTGGAATCGTGCAAAGATTGGAGCACTTATCCGACACGGTTATTGGCTTAGATTCATTCGCCGGCTCGTCAAAAGAGACTAATC
>NW_011948418.1:7371343-7423843 GCF_000503995.2 Ceratosolen solmsi marchali
TGAACATAAAGAAAATTCCTGCCTTCAACACGCTAATCAACGAAGACTCACAGATCACCGATTTAGCTTTCAAATTACGTATGAGAAACTTCGTGATCGAGGTAAGTAGCGCAGGCGATAAAGCAGCGCAATTATCACAAGTGTTATTATT
The DNA here is from genome assembly GCF_000503995.2 of Ceratosolen solmsi marchali. NCBI lineage: Eukaryota > Metazoa > Arthropoda > Insecta > Hymenoptera > Agaonidae > Ceratosolen > Ceratosolen solmsi. The sequence continues at coordinate 7,371,495 of NW_011948418.1, forward strand.
ATTGAATACGAGGAGAATAACGTAATCACATTTAGATATTTCACTTGCCACCGGAGTTCGACGACAGCAGTCAAAGGGAACAAGATGAGGCTGCTAGCATCGGCTGCAGCGGAACGGCAATCAATCACAAATTGGACTTTTAACTATCGTCTGGCAAAGTGTGCTGCTAGTGAAAAATAGCCCATTAGCTCTCGTGTGCCGAGCAGTGCTAATGCTCGCGTGGACACGGTACACGTACGCGCTGCTTGGGCGGACAGAACAACCAACGAGAGGGGCTCGAGCTCGAGCTGAATTAATGCAAAGGCAGGAGATAGGCTTGCTGAGCACTTACAATGATGTGCATGAAATCCGCTCTAGCGCACACTTTATACGGAATGCGAGGCAAAGTAATTTGCAGCGCAAGCCGAACGCCCTCGAATTCTGCTAAATCACGGGCTTCGGCCGCTTAATGTCTATTGCAAGCGTCGAAGCGCGAATCGAAGCGCGAATCGAAGCGCGAATCGAAGCGCGAATCGAAGCGCACTCGTCGATACCTTTTGTCTTTGAGAAACGAATATTGTTGGTTACGAGTGGTAATGCTAATATACCGAGGGATAAAGCGGCGTTAGCGATAAGCGAGTCGCCCTTAAAATACTAATGAGCCTGTGGGTGGGTATCGGCCGACATTTGGCCCGACAAAGAGCCCGTTTGTTGGAAATGCTAAGCCAGCTAAGCGAATAGACAGGTGAACGACAGAGTGTGATGGAGGGGGAGGCGTATCTCGCTTCCGGTAGGTTAATACGAGGGGGACCGAGAGCAAGGCACTTCCTTCCGTTGGCGTTTGGGGCTTAGGTGAGGTCGAATTGGCACGGCGCGTCGCGCATGAGGTACTCTAGGAGGGAACTCGAGCGAGTTGCTCTCAGGTCGGAGTTACGACAGCTTTTCTGCTCCCGCACAGTCCCGCGTACGATCGTCGATACTCCGCGTAATTTCTCTCGCGCGGCTAAAACTTACAAAGTGCATGCAGTTCCATTGCGAGCGGCTGCTTTCCAATTCAGCCAGTAAAGTGTGTGTATTCAGCGGTGATCAGTGATTAGCGTTTGTTCGGTGGCATGAGGTCTCGTCGGTTCGACCGGCTCCCCTGATAAACAAAGAATGCAAGAAAAAAAGAGGTTGGGCCTGATGAAGGCTTTCATGTGCTGCTCGAACATCATATTTTTAGTGAGTAATTAATCGTAAGGGCTGGATACGGCTGGCGCCGCTTATAATCTACCAAATGACATCTTGTGTACATGTGTATATATAAATATCTAAATATCTAAATATCTATCGTAAGATTAATGCTGCGGGGTGGAAGGATGGAGTGAAAAATGGCTCGATTCGCTTTCAGATGTCGGGCTTTGTGTTGATGTCATTGGGGGCACTTTTGCTGGCTGACAGCGACAGGGTTTTATTGTCACGATTGCTGGGAGCGAGTGACGTTCATCCGGAGCAGCCGCTTTTTTATTACGTCGCGCTCGTCGTTGTCGTCATCGGTTTTGCTATAGCCATCACTGGCATACTCGGATGCTGGGCTTCGTGTCTCCACAATTGTTGTATTACCGCAACCGTAAGTATTCGTTGTTTATTACGGCAAACAGCGACGACACTCTTAGCAATGGCAATTAATGTGGCTTTAACACGGCTGCTATAATGTTTATTGTCGTAGAGCATTTGACGATCGTAATAATACGTATGCGATGCGAAATATTTGTATTGTAAATTATATATTGGAGCTATTTTTTTATGATGTTACGAATAAACGAAATATTTTATCATATGATTAAAGCGATTTTATTGGTAAACAAAAAACAAAAGCAAAAAAAAAAACAAAAAAAGAACAAAAACAAAAATAAAATAAAAAGAATCCGATTTTTCATAAATAATTATTTTATTGCTTGACGCTCGGTATTATGGAAAGGGTCTAATTGTCAAATTGAACAATTTTATATATTTCATAACAATTAGCTTCAAAATTCAACTACGTTCATTCAATAATACATATAATTATAATATTATTACGCTATGTATACTACAATTATCAAACATACTTTTAGCTAGTAAAGATCTTATAATTTCTATATACAATGACAATTAAGAATATAAGCTAAATGATGAAATAAAGAAAATTCTTTTTTATTGTTCAAAATTTCATTGTCCATTGTTACGATAATCTCGATTTACCTAATCGATTATGAAATAGTTATAACGTATATATATATATATATATATATATATATATATATATATATATATATATATATTTTTTTTTTTTCATTATATTTCCTTATATCTGAAAACGAATTTTTTTTACTCGATGATTAAGAGTAATATTTACAACAAACAAATAGAATTTATATTGACGAGTATAAGTAAAGTACTATTGCATTGACTTATCGAGAATTATTTATAATGAGTAACAAGCGCTTCTTACAGGTATTATACTTTTAGTGTATTAATAATAATATTAATCCAATTTAAAATGAATTTTTAATAATCAACTTGTCCCTAAAATATGTATTATAAATTGAAGATAAAAGGATCAAATTTGCTACATTAAACAGATATCTGTGATTTATAAACAACAATTATCATTAATAATGTAGTATATATATACTTTCACGTGTTAACACACTTTTTATTCTTTAACTAGTTCAACGTCTAATTAAATTAGAAATTGAAATATAATAAGCGCTTTAAGTATTATAATAACAATGCCTTTCAAGTAGTCGTATATAATTGCAAATAACTCATCAAACATTGAAATATAATTTAGAAATCTTTTTCTTACTTTTTATCACAGCATGCTTTCCATGTAATTTCAAACAATACTTTAATTGCTCACGTTATTTTATAAAAATAACACTGCTCGATTATTTGTTTAATGAATTTTGATTATCCTCGATTAACTTTGCAATCTTCGTGCGATTCGCTTATGAGTTATTTAGGTTGTAGATCAATAGCAGAATCAATTTGTCCAATTCGTTACATTCTCGCGATTCTTTTAATCGCATCATTGATCATCAATTGCAGTACGACGTGCCGCTCGATTAATTAATCCATGCATAATAACATCGGTCGTCGATAATGTGAAACTTAAAAATGAAAATGCAAATACGCTCATTCAAATAGTAAATAGAGTGAGTATATTCATTAGCGAGGAGTGCAGTCATTATTAGAAATTCATTTTCTTTGCGCTCTTCATTCGTAATAGTACAATAACGCTACAATAATAACTCAAATAAATTTCTTTTCAAACTAAAATTTACGACTCCATTGTTAAGAATAAGTACGAGATAGCTTAAAGAATATTATTGGAAGCCCAAGGTATAGCAAACGGACCGGGAGTAGCTGTGAAACTTACTTTAACGAAAACCAATTAATGCCCCAATAATAACAATGAGGATGTCAGGATGTAAGGAATGATAATAAATGGCTATGTACCGCGTTAAAATGCCTTTGTCACCGTGTTTGTTTACAGTACGTAAGCATCATAGCGCTCCTGCTGATCGGGAAGTGTTCGATCTGCATGATCGTGGTGTTCTGGCCGCACCTGCTGGGTGTCAACGTGAGAGCGCCTCGTTTACTCAAGGCGTTGCAGCGGAGCTACGCACTTCCGGGCCGCGAGCAGTTCACCGCAGCCCTCGACCTCGCACAGACTTCCGTAAATATGCATTCACGAAGTTATCGTTGTCGAGTGTTTAGGCACCCGACCAGTCAGCGAACTGCTAACGGCTGCATGTTGCTAGTCGACATTTATTTATGAGTCGCTTACAGCATTAACGATTTTTCTGCGCGGCCTAACGAGGAATTTTATGGAATAAGTCGTCGTCACGGCTATTATTGGCCGTGAAATTTGGCCAATTGTATTTCATAATTCCGATTTAGGCCATAAGTGTCTTCTAATGCCAAAACAACCAACAGCCCCCCCCCCCAATAACAATAACAACAACAACAACAACAATAATAATAATAATAATATCAACAACGATGATAATGATAGGAGGAATTCTTTATTTTGAATAAAGAAATCCAGTGCTGTTTATTAGGACAGAGGAGAAAAGTTGTATTATCCGTTATTTGGTATTATAAATTTTGTAAAGACAAGAAATATAAATTAAATATTCATATATTGTACAATCGTATATTGTTTAACGTAAGAATGACAATTAAGATTTTTAACATTTTTTTTTTTTTTGCATCATAAAAATTATTTCAACATTCATTATATCTATTGACATTTAATAACTTTACATGTATCTTCTCTAAATTATTTTATTTTAATACGATTTATATATTACAATAGTTACAATCGATCGATTCTTGAGAGATAGAATTTTATATTATTATTATTATTATTATTATTATTATTATTATTATTATTATTATTATTATTAAATTTATTTAATAGTAATAGCAATTAATCAGTAGTAATATTGGGAAAGATTTTTCTTTAAAGTTTACTACTAATTTGAAAATCCTTTTTATAATCGAATAAATTTTTCAGTAGATCGCATCAATTGTTATTGATACATGTTTTATTATTATTACTATCAAAGAGATTATTTTTTATTACGTTTATACGATTGAACTATGAGTCAATTGGAATATTGAGTATTTTATTTTCTTTTAAAAGCCGGTAATAGATAATTATTTGCCATTGCTCATTGTATTTAATCGACAAATCTTTCATTACTTTCACCTCTTGAATAAAAGCTACGATTACATCTAGATTTTCCTTATAATTTACTAGTATAAAATAACATATTAGTAGAAATTACGTTATTATTATGGCTTATTTAGTGTTTTGTTCTTTATACAAGATATTTATGAAGATTATCGTTCAAATATAACGTTTCACATTCTGAGACAATTTATATTTACAATAATATATTAAAAACTATTTAAATGTTATTACGTAGGAAGATTAATTTTTCAAATTCTTTTATATTATATATTATTTTTTTATTATTATTTACACATACAAGATAAATCACATAATATTATATTTCATTTATCATAGAGCTTGAATAATGAATAATGAGATTAAATTAATATTGCTTATAAAAAAGCGTTTCCTTACATAATGAGACGAATGATTTAATACCAGTTTCGGCCAATTTCGATTTGTTTATAATTTAATATAATAAATATACTTTAATATCTCCAATGAAAATGCTTGAATATTTCTAAAGTAATTTTTGTACGCGCGTTTCAGTGAATATCTCAATTCATCTTTACTAATATATTTTATATCATTTATCTATTAATCAATATTATTTTTATTAAAAATATGAACTATTTCGTTTATTGTAATTATTAATAAAATAAATTTAATGTAATATAAGATTACTCCGTAAGAAAGAATATAAATGTTCTTGTATAAAGAAACCTTCAAATTACATCGTAAATTCAAATTTATTGATTACTATTACTCTTTATTCCATTAATATCAACGTATTTTAGATGAAATACAAGTATAAGAAAGATTATAAAGTTGATGATTCAAAAAATCATTTTAATAATTAAAAAATTGTTTAATACCTTTCGTTAAAATTTAAACAATGATCGTAAATATTGTAATGTATTTGTCAATGTTATGTAGATTATCGACTGCTTAATTTAATTTGTATTTTTAATATACTCATTATATGTGCGTGTGTGTGTGTGTGTGTGTGCGTGTGTGTGCGTGTGTGTGCGTGTGCGCGCGTGCGTGTGTGTGTGCACACGCGCGCGCCTTCATAGAAACATATGCACTTACTTTTATAATAAAAAGTATACGATAATTAAGGAACATCGTATAAACAGTAGAATATAAAATCTTTAAGCTTAATAATCGAATGTTGTGTGTGAAAAGCAGTCGATAATTGATTGGAATTGGTCGGAATAGAAATTGTAGGCAAAGTATAACATTAGTTTGAAATAGCTTAAACATATATGTGATGATGAAATGCTGATAAGTTGAATGCTCATGATCAAGGAAGTGGAGCGAAATTAAGTTACCGTGTTTATATATACTCGACTCGACCTGAAGGGCTCATACAAAGAGCAACGCAGATGGTAAGATTAATCAACGCGTTAACGAATGCGATTGCAGTTCTCGTGTTGTGGAATAAATGGAAGCAGCAATTACGGGACTTCATGGTGGCGGGTTCAAGAGCTCGGGCGCCGCGAGCTCATCGTGCCGTTGAGTTGCTGCTTCTTGAACAATTCATACGACCCGGACGCCTTTCTCAATCCCGAGCCGAGGAACCTGAGCCTCTGCCAAGCGCTCAATCCCACGCAGCATCAGCAAGCTCGTCACACTCCAGTACGTACACGCGTCAGTGCTAATTATGCTTAGCGTCCTTTTATTGTAATCGTTGTTAATTTTTTGCTGACTCAGGGCTGCTTGGACATGATTGAAACTTGGATGCAAGATCAGGCATTGATATTATTGGCGATAGGGCTGGCCGTTGTTTTGGTTGAGCTATGTGCCTTGCTGAGCACACTTTTGGCTTGTACCAATCAAAAGAGTCGGCGGCAGAAGAGAAAGAGAGCTCAGACGTCAACGTTCACCTCGACGCAAACGTTAAGCCCTTTCAACGAAATCGATCACGATTATGGTACAATTATTATAATATCTCGTGCAATTTTTCGATAAACATCGCCATTTGGCAATATATTCTTATCTTAAATTCGTGAATTATTATGAGCTTTTTATTTATGACGTTTAACAAATTTTAGGAATAAACTGTGGAAGCTTGGAAAATCAATTATCAATGACAGTTGGGAGCAGCTTTGCTGGAAAGTCTTGAAGATGGCTCGAGGGCAGTGAGAATTCGTTAAAAGCGAATATGGCGTATAATATGAGGAACGAAAACGCGAAAAATGAAGTACAAAATGACTCTAGGTACTGGGAACATCCAATAGATGTACCTAACGATGATCTTGAGAAATATTTTTTAAAGCAGAGCGCTCTAGATAGAGAGGAGAACGAGCGCGCGGTGTTAATAAAATCGTTTCATTTTCCAATTGGAAATAAATTGAAGGGAGACTTTTTATCGGGAAAGTCAAAGAAAATAATGAGCATTTCAACGTTAAGGCCGTCGCAACGGCGTAGTCGACGACGTCGCCGACAACAGGTGGATTTAAATTTTAGTGCCGATTGTAGCCTACAAGGTCATTATAATTTTATAGAAAATGCGTCCAGTCTTCATTCCAAGAGCGGCATGAGAACGCGAAAGTCAACGAAAGCGATTAAAAATACAATTACAGATAAGCAGTCGAACACCTTGAAAGCCGTGCAAAAATCCGGGCTCGTTAACACGAAAATAAGCATATACGAAAAGAATCTTAGCTGCGCGAATGACAATTACAAGCAATCGCGCAATGGTAAACGAAAGAAAGCAGTACTCGGTGTACCTTTGATAGGGATGCGCGAGTCAGAAACTATCGTCACAGCCTCGTCTGCCGACACATGGAAGAATTACGGTACTAAGGATCCATTGCAATTATATATAACGAGTGGTAAAGCCACAAACGCGCCGCAATCAGCTTCGACGATTAATCAGCAGAAGCTAAGAGAGCGAACGACAACTAAACGGAAAGCGCCGTCAATCCCAAAATCTAAATCGGCAGTGCAGACAATGCCAGCATTTATCAAAGGGACTCAAACTGCGAATGATTTCAAAAATTCGTCCATCAATTCCACGGTCACTCATCCCGTCAAATTTACAAGAAATCCTTATTTGAGTACCAAAGACGAGCAGTTAAGGCATACCAGAGATTTTCATCAATTGAGCGGATCAAGTAAAACTTCATCGGCGCACATTCAGCCGCCGTCCACATTTGTACGATCGTCAAGCCACAGTGGGAAAAGAAAAACTCTTTATGCAAAAGACACTGACAGAGACGAAGCTATCCGAGTTTTAACTAACCTGTGCCTAAATCCATTGGCGAGAAATAATAAAAGAGCCTCTTTTATGATGTGGTAATTCCAAGTTTGATCTCCACTATAATTGTTATTTAGATAATCGTATTATTAAGAAATTATTCTTACTGCCCTTGTTGAAGCCAAAACACGTTTAAACAGAAGCGTATTTAAGTATAAGAAGAGACTGCAATATATACGTAATATATAATATATTATGTATATATACACGAAATTAACAAATTTATACATTTTATTACTTACTGAATAATAAAAATTTCAAAAGAAGTAATATAATGTTTAGTGTGTGCAGGACAAAATTACCTCTCGTATGAAAAGCAAAAAAAAAAAAAAAAGAAAGAAAAAAAAAGGAGGAAATAAAAAAAGAAGAAGAAAAAAAAGAAAAGAATAATTTTTTCTTCGGTTCTCTAAAACATTATATTTTCTATTATTGTCTATATTTGATAATTATGTAACTAATTTTATATTAATAAACAAAATTTCATTATTATTAATATACATTCAATTATCGTTATAATCTTTAACATTTGTTTGTTACACATATTTTATTCGAACACACGTTGTAGGTAAATCTGTTGAGCAACAAATTATATTTTCTAATTTTATATTTTATTTTATTAATGATTTAAGTATTATTTTTTTATCAATTTAGATCTGATAGAATAACATTCGATTCGTTTTGTTTGAAACTCCAATTATATGTCTGTATTAAAAAGAGAAAAAAAACTGTATTAATAGTAAGTCTGTAATCGTAGTTGATTACATCGACGCGTAAAAATTACAATTAATCCATAATTATTAAAGTAAAGAGAAAAATTATCTCTCAATCATAATCTATCCACATTATTTTAAAATTTTTCAATAAAATACATATAACTTACTTCTTTCTCATGGGAAAAAATTCGGATTAATACAAACGAATTAACATCATTGGCCCTCTTGATAAAGTACTGCAATCCGTAGTAATTATCATTTGTATTTCCATTAATGGATATAATTGAGTCCCATGGGTAATGGACTCGTGCAGCCATAATTAAATTCAAGGACTCAAATAATCACGAGAGCGCGACATTAATTGAAAACGTATAGTTTCGCTTAAAGTAATGCTACTGAAAATGTAAAAATTGTAATTAATTGTATTTGGTATGCATATATACAATATTTATAAACTGCAGATTAGTATTTATAGATTTTCGAGTAATTGGTTTTCGCTGATTGTCAATTTCCAAAATATTTTTCATACAATTATGATCAACTATAAGAGTTTCATTTAACTATTTGACAGATTTAATTTTTATAAATTAACGTATATATATATATATATATATATATATATATATATATTATAATAATTATCTTGTAGATCCATAATATTATTAAACTACATTAAAATATCACGATCTGATAGAAATAATTGCATTGTCGTGTTTCTTATAAAAATTATTAATTTAAAATTCAAGCGAAAAAGATTACATTACAAGCTTAATTAATACTTAGTAATTTATCATAATGCCGCTTTTTCCGTGAAATATTAACAATTTACTTTATGGAAATCTGCATTCAATCCAAATTTAATAATTTACATTAATTTTCCCTCTTAGAGTAGTCGAGTTTTTCATCACGCTACTCATAAATATTTATAAAACACATAAAATAAAGGAACTATATTTTATTGCGTGTCTACTTTACTTATCCAAGTAATCGCCATATAGTTCGAAATAATTAAAACTTAAAGATTCATAATTCGTAATTTAAGCTAACGATAAAAAAGTGCAATATAAAATTAAGAAAATATAAAAATTTCATCATTTAATTGCAATATAATTAATATTAAATCTCAATATTAATGGCTTCAAGATCTTATTATCTTATTATGATTTAGTGTCGCAAAATAATTACGATTAATAATTTAATGAACTAATTATATTGCTTTATTAACAATTTATTTTGTCTAATGAATGAAAATAGATTGAAAACATTCGGTAAATATAAAATGTTTGAAGTAACAATTTCATTATATCTTTACAGCTTCGATGGACAGTCAGATACCATTGATAATTTATAAAACTTTTCTAAACACTTTATTGTCAACTTTTTACAATAAAAATATATTTATTTGCATTGTTTAATATAGTAATCGTACGAAACAAAATCTTATCTTAATAATATAATATTGTATTTTTTATTCATTATATAACTTCTATCCAACGTGATTCATAAGCTACGTTATTGAATTCACTACTTTGAGATTGTACAATAATCAAATATATAGAAAGAACAATAGCCAGGTTATATATCACAATCGGTATTATAGAAATAACTACTTTGATAATAATAAATAACCAAATATGCATATTAACAGAATTAGATTAGTTTATCTATTGAATTTTATTTTTTTTTTTTTTTGTTTTTTTTTGTTTTGTTTTTGTTTGTTTTAATCCTATCAACACTTTCACTATTACTTATTTATCAATAAAACAAATATATAAAGCATTAATGTACAGTGTGTATAAAAATATACTATGAGTAGCATGTCGTAGTAGACTAGAAAATCGTCTTCGTTTTTATGTAAAAAAAAAAAGAAGAAAAGAAAAAAAAATGCAAATAATAGTAATTTCCTTGTTGTTCCCTGAAAATTTCTGTCAAAAAATAAATAACGGCAGTTCTTTTTTTTTTTTAGATAAGCATGGAGCACGATTCATTTAATTTCAAATGATATGAAAGGATATTTGGTTTGTGGAAAAAATCTTTTATTTATCCTATGCTTTAGCCAAGTGTCATAGCAAAGTTTAAGAATACGGTGAGCTTTTAACTAGAAATTAGTTAGTTCTCCGTGAAAATTTCATTGACAAACAGAAATTATGCAACTGCCGAGCTCTGACAAGTAAATAATAAACGATCGAATGTATGTCCATAATTTTGCACAGCGCTTACGTTGATAAAATATAAAAATATTTCCTATGAAAATATCAGTGTTGTGATATTACTGAGACATTTCATTGATGAGAAAGACAATAATTTGACAAATATAATTATGCATTTAGTCCTTCATTTATAAATTATGAGTTTGAAAATTAGATATAAAAATAGGCGAAAACTATTTAAATTATAATTTTGTGTATAAAATTCCGAAACCTTTCAAATATAGTGTTATTTATTTTACATTAACACATAAATCTTGTATAGCAAATACTTGTAATAAATTAAGAATTTTGAAATATAAATCCTAGTATGTACAATAAACTGCATTTGCAAATTTTTTTTTTTTTTAAGTTATGTAATGTTAATTGAATATAACTTGTTTATTCATTTATTACAAGTATTTAAAAGGAAGAGTATTTATTTTTTGATAAGAATTTTTATACATAAATTAAATGATAAATTAGTTTAGGTATTTAAAATATTTTTTTTTTTTTTTTTCAAAATAAAATTAACATTATAATATATGTATATTTAATCAAGCAAATTTAATAATTTGATGATTAAGGGACATAAAAGTACATTTTATTTTTATTTCTTCTATGTCGATTGTTATGAAAAATTTTTACAATGCTTCTATTTATTTTGATTATTAATTTATTTTAAATTTTAAATATATTTACAATTTTTTTTTTTTAATAATAAATATTGATTTAGTGACCTATTGACCCAATGTGATGTAATATATATATATATATATATATATATATATATATTATATATTAGAAATTGAAACAATTTTTGACAATTTAATTGTAAATCACAGAATAACAAATTAATTAATTAACAAATAATTATCATTACAACACTTTTTGTAATTCAATTTTTTTTTCTAAGTTGTCGTATTTTGACAAGTAATACGGAATTTTTTATCCTATTGAGTAGATTGTAAAATATCGTATATCATTTGAACATACCAACACATCGATCCGGTAATGATGAATTTATTGCGATTTTGTTAGAGTTTATATAATTGAGTTTCTTTGGACGGTTAAAGAATTATTTTTTTTTTTTTTTTTTTTATCGCGTATGCACGAAATTTCCATAAAATTTAGGAAAACGTCGCGTCGTTTCACGACTCTTAACGAGTACTTTAAATAATAAATCCATTGATAAGAAAGTTTATATAAATATACATGTGTCGAATTTATCTAAATTTAATTGCGACTTACACAGCTAGCGCATTTTTATAGCAAAATATAATATTTTTAACCTGGAGTAAACGTAATATTTTAAGGAAATGATAATTCAATATATTGCTAATGAGTTGTATTTATGTATAACAATATCAATATTATTTATATAATTTTAAAAATACATGTTACAAGCGCTATTTTGTACATACATAAATATCGACGGAAAAGACAGTATAATAAATATACTTGATGATACTTGTTTATTAGTAGGTCATATTCTCATCATTTTCTAGAATAATGGCAACGTTCCATTAATAATCGATCCATTAGGATCAACCTTTTTTCAGGTGTATAGGAAAAGTTTTTTGCTTACTTAAAGAAATGCTTTATTTATACTTTGTAAAAAATTATGGAATTCTCAAATATGAAAAATGAATGATTGAGTTTACGGAAAATTGCACGACCCATTTTAGAATTTTTTAATGTTATTAACATTATTATATCTCATGATATAACATGATATGACTTATGTGAATAAGTGAAAGGCACGCCAACTGATACATTTTTGTTGCGATATAAGACAATAAATGTTTTTATAAACTAGTCCAATTACTGTCAGCTTGATGCTGTGATTGGTCTTTCGATCTGCGCTTAATTATTTGTCGCTGATGTTCATATTCAAAATCCTCCTCGTTTATATTCAATTTTTGAATCTGAATTTAGCAAAAGATACATTAGCATTATTTCATTGTTAAGTAATTGAGATGAAATTTCTGCAAGTTTCTTACATGATAAACAAGATATTCTTCTTCCATTATTGACTGTGGTGGATTTTTTAAAATCTGCAATGTTTCATACAATGTTGGACATTTTCTTGTTTGGCCGGATCTTCCTAAACAGCCTTTTAATAAGACAAGACCAACTTTGAAAATAATTTTAACTCCTTCGCAAAGAAACATGTCCCAAATACGAAGAATACTTTCCCAGGGTAGAGTTCGAGTATAGACGCATAAGAACCACTCCACCATGTAAAGAATTGGTTCCATTTTTTGCTTTTTCTAATAAATTAATTGAAAATTTAATACATTAAAGCATTTATTATTAATTTATTAATGTAATTTATTAATTTATTAATTCAATGGCCCTGAAAAATGTTAAAATAATAGTCCTTTTTTATATTTACATGTATGAGTCAAATAATTTTAAACTTTTACGTAAAATGTGTTTACGCAAAAGTTTTAGAACGAGAAGAAAAAATTTTTAGGTGGAAAATATATTTTAACATTTACCAAATGCTTATAAGCTACTGGCGACACTTTTTTGAGTAAGGCAAACAGTATGTCCCCGTCTCGTTGTAAAGTTTCCATTCCATGGCTATAATAACCAACGAGATACTTGTCGCAGATAGCGACTAGACACCAAAATGCTTGAACGGCTGGCATGTGCATAAGTAAAAAGGCAGCTATGGGTGCTTGAGCTTGACAATATCCAACTTTGGTATTTAAGATCGAATAAGCTTTGAGAATTTGGAAAAGCTCTTGCTGACCAGGGGCATTTTCAACAAACATTTCATGATGTGGAAACTGACGATGCAGGTCTTTCTTTATATCATCGATATATTTTGGATCTCCCGGGCGTTTGATTAATTCTTGATATAGATTTGGATTTTCTTTTAATAGAAGAGCGCCGCCGCATAGATTTAACCAAGCTCTAGGACGAACGGAAGGTGGAATACCTTTCCTACATCGTTCCCTCACTTTACGGTAATTTGTACTCATAAATATGCTCCATTTGCTAAGCATCCTTATCCATTTCCTCTCTCTTCTAAGAATGACTTCTGGCGGTATCGCTTGCTTTCTAAAACAAGAAACGTAACGATAAAATGTAGAACACGCCAAAGCTTCTCTACGTTATTGCACTGTGTGGAAAATTATACCTTTCGGGACTATACTGCGAGCCACCGAGAAATCCATGTCTATCTGGAACGGTGGATATTACAGAACTACACTGATAAATGCTACTTCCTTCCGACTCTGATTCTATGTTTGTGTCTTCCTCGGTGTTCCGTGGCACCGAGGCAGCCATAGCATTCTTTTAATTTTCTTACAGAAATGTCTTAATAAAAATTATTCTTAATTTTTGGACCCTCGATTACTTAAACTTCCCGTATACATTTGACCGTTCTTAAAATTATTTTCTTCCCTTAAATTTATATCGACACTTAATTAACATCCAATTGAACATATCAATAAACAAAACTTACTAAATGCCGAAGAAATGCTGGCTGAATTCGAGACTACTTTAAAAAAAAAAAAAAAAGAAAAAAGAAAAAAAAGGCGTGTACGTCCTAATTATTTGGACATAATTAGATGCAAATAACGCGCGTACAGGTCGTCTCTGTCAATAATACATGCAACAATAATTGCTTTCCCTTCAATACTCAAATGATCTTTCCACACGACGAGCTATCGACTTCCCAACTTTACCGAAACGATCTTCAAAGCACATAAGTCGACGTCCAAATATCTGCTTCAAACTTGTACGCCCAACAACATGAAGAAGCTTATGAAAATATAAACGCTCGATTAGTTCATTAAAACTACGCTGTGCATGACTTTCATCAGCTCTCAATCGGCATTAAATAAAGCCAACACCATCCGCGGCAGACACGTCTAGTCGTTCGTCCCTTTTCTTTTTAACCTTCAGTTTTGTTTTCCTTCCGTCAATGTGTTATCAAACTTATCACGACAATTTGACGTTTCAACATAGACTCAGTATAGCCTGAGCGAGCATCTGTTGGTCGAAACGCTCCTGTAGTCAAAGAGGTGGGCGCGTTTCAGAGGGAACTCTGTCTTTTTCTAAAAATATCATGGAGGGGACTCGGCACTGCAAATCTCAAGCTTCCACTTCTCCTAGAACCAAATCGGCAGCTATAATATACAAACATAGAAACGAATATTATAAATTGTAATTTTCGCATCGATTGGTCCTTATCTTACCGCGGATTTTAAAACATACCAGCTCGCTATTACGTTCGATTATTATTATCATCATCATCATCATCATCATCATCGTTATCTCATTATCGTTATAAATTCAAGCTTACATTAGAGTTAAAATTCCCTTACATCTGATGCATCTTTTTACGCTGTGAAGGCAGGACGCACAGTGCGCGCACAATTTATCGGACAATTTATTCGACCCATAAATATAAATTTACCCATAGACGTACAAAAATATATGGAAAATTATTTATCTATATCTCTCTTTCACTTTTCTTATTTTTTTCTTCTTTTTTTTTCCATTATCGGCTTAGCAAAACTAAATTGGCATTATTGCGTATTACAAACGAAAACTTTTTAAAATATTATTCATAGTCTTAGATTAATGGTGTTTTAAACAATAATATATCACTCGTCGCTTACATAGGTTTTCGATACATTCAGTCATATTGTGAAAAATCACATACTTTGTTTAATAAAGCATTCACAAAGAGACTCTTGATTGGAACTATCCGTGTATGCGATTAGTATTCAATACTTTTTGCTTTGTGATGTTTATTAAATAAGCGCTATGTATGCAGAATATATATATATATATAAATGAAGTAATCAATATAGGTAAATATTCCGTGAGACATTATAGTGAAATTGCAAAAAATTTTAAAAATTTGTGAATGTTAGGAAGCAATAAAATAATTAAAAAAAAAAAAAAAAAAAAAAAAAAAAAAAACATTTATATACAGATTTTGATTTTCGAGCGAACGACGTGAAATCATCAGTGTGTGAAAAGAAAAAAAAAACACCTAAACGTATAAAAATCTTTTCATTCCTTTTTGCACTCATAACGAAAATATAATAAACCTTTTCAATGAATAGAAGCAAAATTTTTTATTAAAACAGCACAATGTAGTGAGATGAGAATGACGATGGCGAATGTATAAAGCTTACGGATATAATTTCATTATAATTCAATCTTAATAGTTTAAAACTTTATTTTAGGTTAAAGTATTCGGTAGATTTTTTAATTTTAAGCTAGAAAAATGTTATTTTTCAATTAACTTGCAAACAATGGCCAAAAAGCAGCTCCTTATCTTGTGACGTACATCGAGTACAAGGAAATTTTATTAAATACTTTTGAGAATATCCAAATTACATTTGCCACACAATCTGGAATGTCTATATCCAAAATTCATTTGTATTTTAAATTAAGATCGCCTTTTCTTAAATATCTCGCATATTATTTTACGAATGAGTAATTACAAATAGTTTTAAGTTTTAACAGTTTTATGAGCAGCTTATCGTACGTATCTTCAATGATACAATTGAGTTTTTCAATAGAAATTCTTTGCTTTTAGCGATAGTGGGCTACGATACAATATATACTTAAATTTTCAATTTCATTTACGCGTTTGGATTTTTCGATAATTTTAATAATAACGATACAATAGACGGAGTTTCTTTAAATTCTTACCAAGTATTGGCGCACCACTCTTCGCGCACTGAAAATTTATCAATATAAATGATGGTAATCGAGCAATTGTTAAAATTAAAAAAACGATTTGCACGTTCAATTGTTTTCAAAAAGTATTTTCGTTAATCCTAACCTTTCTACTCTTATCCATTATTGACAAGTCTTCGTTGTCATGGTTACATATAATATAATTATTTAGCCATTGTTAAGAAATAAAATTATGTCTTAATAAAATCAATTTTGTTTGTAATTTTATGTTATAAGTAGAAGATAAGACGTCGCTGCATTATTACGACACTATTTATAACCATTAAATTCAAATATATCTTGATTATTTCATTTGTCATACGAAAGAAAAATAAATATTCATTTGTTTAACGAGAGTCTATACAAAATAAGTCTGTTGTATATTGAATAGTTAAATATCTTACTTATTATTATTATTATTATTATTATTATAATTGTTTATTATTTTATTGGAAGTATTTTACACGTGCCTTAAGAATTTCAATTTATCCGAGTTTCATAATCGATTTCCTGCCAATAAAATTTTATTCTACATTCATTAAAATTAACGTACAACAGGTCTGTTATAAAAAAAAAAAAAACTTGTAAAAAAACAAATACTTTTGCCAAATTTATTTCTAGATTGTCCACACTTTGATATAAAACTACTTTTAACTTAATATAACGAAGACTGGCTTTTGTTTAAACTTTCGATTAAAATTTCTTTTCACGGAAAATTCTGCAGCGTCTACGTTCTGTTCGTTCGACTCCATTACATAGCGTTAAAAATTGCAAAATTTTCTTTTTCAAATTTTCATAACTTTAGCAATCAAGAATATTTATATTTATAATAATACGATGGATATTATGAAAATTGCCTCTTACCAACGTTTAATTCACTTAATAGTATTATTATAAATGCATGTAGGATTTCATTTGAATTCACGATAGATTTATGAAATACGCTTGAAAGTCAGTAAAAACTATATTTCGTATTCAATTATAATTCATACATAATTTGCAATATTTAATGGTCGCGCGCACGTTGCCTTTTATATCAAATTACGCCCACAATTTATTCGCAAAAATTAAACAAATCCATAATGATTTCGATATAATTATATGCCATTTAAATCTCTTTTTGCAACAAGCAGATATCAATCGCAACCGACGATCGAAGCTTTAAAGAAAATAGAAGTCAGTCATAATTGTCGAGTTAAAGCATAATTGTCGTATACTATACGAGAAGTATCCATCATAATCCAATATTAATTGATAATTGGGAGAATCGTTTAAATAATTAGAGAAATGTCACGTTTATGTCACATTTATAAAGCACAAAATTTCTTATTTAACTTATAAAACATTAGCGATGCATGTTAAGTATTATAATTACGTGTGGGTATTGCCTGTATTCGAAAAAAAAAAAAAAAAAAAAAAAAAAAAAAAAAAATCAACGACTAAACAATAAACACGATAGTTTCATCTCCTCCTTAAAAATGGATGACGCTAGCCTTTGCAAAAATTCATTAATATCGAGATACGATACACGTGCAACTCATTTTTAAACATTATTTGTGGACTGCTAACTGCTGGGCCTAACTATGCCCAACTAATATCATTTTCTTATCCTTTATTTCTAAGAAAAGCCTTCTTCTGTTTAATTCTTTCTTATATATTTCAACGGCGAGCAAGTATCATTCTTTTTTTTTTTTTTTTTTTTTTTTTTTTTTTTTTAATCTGGCCTACGTGAAACTTCCCGAAAATAAAGATGCCATATTAAAGGGAATGAATTTGTGACGTGTCGTAAGTGGGTAACGATGACAGCACGATATACATCAGTTCCTACTGCTAATTTATTCCTTTACGTCAGATTCCAAGTTCCAGCTTCTTATAAAAATAACTTGTAAAAAAGAGAAAGAGATAAGAAAAGAAAAATAGTCAACATTCTAATTAAAATATGGTGGGTGCGTAGTAATATTATTTAACTTAACGATTTAAGTGTATAATTATTTTGAGTATTGATGATTAAGAGTATGTATGGTACGATGTAAATAACCGGTAAATGCGTGCATTGAAATATAATGAATCTTTGTTGTAATTTATATAATATTCAAGAGTAATTGTTAACAACTAAAATGCCAACCATCCAATTTTTCACTTATACCGTTTATTTTTTTTTTAAAGAACATAATCAAGTGAGATTCTGTTGGCTGAACTGTTTGACATAGTTTTTGCAATCGACTGTTTTTGCAAATTTATTTATGATTAATGCGAAACTTGATAAAAACGTGATAAAAACTGATGATTGCTGCTGTAGGCGGCTTTACACATAGATATCTTCGCAACAAATCGCTTTTTTTTTAAAAGTAAATTATAATTAAAGCAGAAATAGATTAAATAAAATGGCTTGGGTACCGCTGGAATCGAATCCAGAGGTTTGTTAATGAATTTATCTTTAATTTAACGTATCTCCATTGACAAAGTTTGATTATGAAAATTTTTTTTTTTTTTAGGTTATGACAAAGGTAAATCGCCGATTATATGCATTGTCTTACTGTATATTAATAGGAATAAGTACTTGATGTATGTAATATTTTATTTCTTAATTATTATTTTAAGTAGTTTTTGCACAAATTTGGTGTACCTAAAAAATGGGAATTGGTAGATGTTTATGGTCTGGATCCAGAATTGTTAGCGATGTTACCAAAACCAGTTGTATCTCTAATATTACTCTATCCTATATCTCCAAAGGTTGGTTATCAGTATTATCATTATTACATTGTATCTTTATTTTGCATTTTCTGTCAAGGGATTCGTTTAATCTTTTTATTTACTATATTCTATAGACAGAGGTTTTTAAAACTGAATTGGAAAATAAAGAAAAGGAAGCTGGTGCTAATACCGATAATGTTTATCATTTGGTTCAATATGTTTCAAATGCTTGCGGAACGATAGCGTTACTTCATTGCGTAGCAAATAATCTTGATGTGTAAGTATTGAATTATCGAAATTAAACGAGTAAATGACAAATATAGTAAGATAAAAATTATTGATACATTTTATTCCAATACTTATATAAATAAACTAACCGTAAAATATAATATAAATATTGTTAAAAATATTTTATAATTCATTAAATTCAATGATCTTATTTATTAAAATAAAGAGTTTAAATATTACAATGATTTTTTCACATATGAAAATATATATATTCTATAAATTGGAGGCAGTTTATTTATTGTATAAGTAGCTCAAATAAATTGTAGATAGTAACTTAAAAGAAAAAATAATGATAAAAATTTGTCAGATATTTCATTGCTTTTCAATTATTTATACATTTATGTGGACAAAATTACCTGCACTATTTAATATAGTTCGTTGTAAATTTTGTTATTTAAATTAAAAAATAAACTTACGCTTACCTAAATTAGATAACGAGTAAAATAATAATTGGTGGGGATAAAATATTTTTTTATTCTCAATAATAAAAGTTTCTTTTTTATTGTTTTATTATTGCTTGTGCAGAATCGAGCTTGCGGATGGAGATCTGAAGAAATTTTTAGATGAAACCAAAGATTTAACTTCCGAGAAACGAGGTGAAAAGTTAGTCGAAGCTCAAGGCATTAGTAGTACTCATCAAGATTTTGCCCAAGAAGGACAAACCGAGGTAAGCAGTGCGATTAATTTTATTTATTACAATGATGAATGATAAAGACATTTATTATTTTGGTTTCTTAATTCATAAAAAATTTTATTATCAGGTTCCAAGAGAAGATGAAAAAATTATTCATCACTTTGTAGCATTTGTTGAAAAAGATGGATTGATATATGAGCTCGGTAATTTTTAGCACAATAATCCATTACTTTTACAAGTTTAATAAGTATAATTAACAAATTCTTTCGATTAAACAATAATTTTTGTGAATTTTACATTTAGATGGCAGAAAGCCATATCCAATTAATCATGGACCATCAAGTTCAGAAACGTTCCTTGAAGATGCTGCTCGCGTCTGTCAAGAATACATGAATCATGATCCCGAAGAAGTTCGCTTTACTATGATTGCTCTTGTATCAAACGAATGAAGTTTACGCAAGATAATTTATTTTTGCATCTCATTATTCATTAATTTTTCGACTGTGCTTAAGATTTTCTTCAATGTATTTGTTTCGTCAATTTATCGAAATTGATATTGAGTGGACGTTTGGAAAAAGCTTTATATAATGTGCTGTACAAAAGAAAACAATTAATAATCCATTTTAAATATCTTGGAAATTAAAAAATATATTTTAGCTTAAAGCTAGATATAATAAGTATTGATTTTTATTATTTTTAAAATTTTTATATGAATCGTGTATATTTTTATCTTGAATATCGATAATTAAAATGATACGATTTCTATAATATTGTCTGTTTCCTTTATCTTTACAAACATTAACGTCTTTGTATAAAAGAAATTTATAATTTTCATTTCTTTTGTAACAACAACAATGACTTAACTAAGAACAATAAATCTAAAAATTTTTATATTAAAATATGCGTTCTACTGATAGTTTTTGTACATTTTTTACATAAGCACCTTGTAAGCCTACATATAGAAAAAACGAGTATTAAACGAGCGACTTTTACATTGTAATATAATTGTTATTATGATAATAATTGATCAAAAAAACGATGTCATTAAAACTACTTAATAACAATTATTGCTTTATCCAGGCTAGAGGAATGCACGACTTGGATTTAACCGCTATTTACCTTTTCAGATTTTACCATAGAAATTAATACATTATTTAAAATAATTTTTATGCATTTTTTATGTACATAAATTACATCATTAGCATCGAATTCACCTTGTTTTTCTCATGCGTATTGCTCATACGAAGCATTATTGTTGAGGCATTTAAAAGATGAACTGTGATAGGATAATCGCAACTAATCCTCCATCCCCTGCAAGAGAAGAGTACGTAAGTGGATCGTTATTTTACACTTGAACCTTATCTATTGGCCATTCGCATCGATTTACGATAGATCGTATTAAAGTTATAATTGTCAATTTCGTATCGTACACACATAGAGAAAACGACGATAAAATATTTATAAATTCTCTTGATTGATATAAAGTATAAAGTTGTTGTTGTTGTTGTTGTTGTTTTTTTTACTATTCTGCACATAAATGTGGTAAATAAATATTCGCAATTAACAGTCTACGATATAGCTTCGATTCCAAATCAGTAGTGTTTTGTTCGTTTTTGTTTCATTGGTCGATCGGTTCCGAATCCCACTCTTCCCTTCCGTCCTCGTCAGATCTCTTACGAACCCTTACTACTAAATGCCTTCAAAATCTGTGTGATGCTCTCGTAGGTGCCAGTGACGCAACCAAGGAGCCCAATGAGTAGTATGAAGACGTCCTTGATGACGGTAAATTTGCCGAGGGTCGCGTTCTGCCAGCAGACGACGATCTCGATGATCGGTGGGATGAGGAGAGCGAGGGCGGTGCTACTTACCGCCCCGACCAGCGAGATGAAAAGTCCAAGGTGGGGGATCGCCTCCGCGAGAACAACTGTCGAGGTAAGCGCGATAATGAGATTAAAGATATTTACAAAGATCTTATGCTTTAATGCGTAATCACGGCAACACCACGAATTTACCATTCAAACTCGTAATTATCATTTTAACGTTCTGCTCGAGTAATATCCAATTATCGTAAAATAATTAAGCTTCGCGTGCTTTCATGCTTGAAAATGCGTGAAAATAATATCGAGTTTAAGGCCAACTGTTATACATTAACTGTTCATCGGGAAAATCCCTCTATCGTTTTAAGAACGGATGATGAGACGATCAAATTTCTCTTAATTAATCACTCGCCATAATCGTCTCTTCGACAGCTTATTATTGTACATATTGAAAATGTAACTATGAAACTTACAAGTTAAAAAGCAGAGTGTCGTTCGGAACATGATTTCTCCAGCGACGGGCCAACGACATGGACCAAACTGTCGCTCAAATTCGGGCCACATAATTGCGATTGGTACGTAAAATTGAAGGGCGTAGGTCAGTAGAATGCTTAATGATATGGCAATTTTTATACATTGAGGTAGACTGAAAATTCAAAATCATTATTAATTGAGATACGGTTGCGAGATTATGTCAGTCTAAAAGGACCAATCCTAACATTATTCGCATTACGTGGACGATTTTGCTTTTCAGTTGTGTACACTGACACAATTCCTTATTTACATTATTAATGATTATATGTAATTATTGGAAAACTTGATGGTAATAGTACAGTTTATTCTTTGGTTTTTTTCGTGTTTTTTTTTTGTTTTTTTTTTTGTTATTTTTTTTGTTTTTTGAAAACCGTTACACGCTCCAAGCAAAGTATCTCCGTGAAATAATGTTATTTAGCTTTATGTAGGTACGAAGTTGTTATCGCTTAACAAAAATTTCTATATAATTGAATCATACAACTTTTATTTAGATCTTATTTCGGTAGAGAATGATATAATGATTAGCACGAAACTTTTTTCTTCGTTTTTCTCTTTTAATGCAATATCAATTTCCAGCATGCAAAAGTAAGAAAATTGTAAATAAACTTAATAAACTTAATAAACTTAATATATATATATATATATATTATATATATATATACTATATTATATATATATATATATATTTATATATATATATTATACATATATATATATATATATATATATATATATATATGTCTTTTTAAAAACTACAACAAACTTAAATAGAGAATTAATAATTAATATTTATTACAATTAACATTACTCTATTTTATTATTATTATTATTGTTATTATTATTATTGTTGTTGTTGTTGTTGTTGTTGTTATTATTATTATTATTGTAATTGTTATTGTCGATATTGTTATTTTTTTCAAAATCCAAATACTTGTCATGCAATATAATTGAAAATTCCACCACGCATATGTAACTTATTTACTATTCATGTAAAAATAAGGGAAATAGCTTGAATGAAAATTTATTTCAAATTCTAAACGATCGTGTTTTTCAATCTTAAAATATACAATATTAAAATAATTTTATTAGTATCCGATTACTTTAAATGCAATTGACAAAATAGGTTTGGAAATTTTTCAATAGCTCAACATTTCAATAAATTTTCATTGCCTATTATTAAATAAATGAGAGCGTGTTAATATCAATTTAATTAATTTGTAAATGTCAGAAGCGTTACAAATTTATGATTAAGCTTGCATATCTTAACGAATATCATGCTAGCATACGTCTAACTAAAAGTTTAACAATAAATATTAACCTGGAGTTGAAACTATATCCATCCTGTAATCTTTAATAATAAATAAAAATCGTACCTTTAGTATTGAATAGATATTAATATTAAAAGTATATTTCTTATTAATATTGAAAGTATGAGTGTCGTTGTGATTAATAAGCTCTCAAACGATTAATAATGAAACGTGGTTGAAATTGTTTATACGTGTGTGAAAAATTGCATTTACCGCATCAAAAAAATGAAGAAAAAAATATATATATATATACACAAGTATCACATACACGTTGTGTTATGTAAATGTTGTGAAAATTTTATGTTGCGTATTGAGAAAATAGTATTATAGTAAAACTGTACTGACGTTTCCGATTTGGGTTCGAGATTTAATGTCACCGACCCTTGAATATTGTCGCCATACTTCAGATACGCCAAGAAGCCAAGAACGACGAACATCGCGCCGACAATGACCATTCCAACATTCAATACACCCATTGGCTTGTCAAAGTTCTTTGGTTTTTTCATTTCATTTTTCAATGGCAACACCTACAAATTTCATAAAAAAAAAAAAAAAATATCCGTAATTATTAACGGACGTATGAAGAAACGAGATAAGGATGTAAAAATATCGTTCCTCTTGAAAGTATGAATAATTATATCTATCTGAGTCTATAGAAAGGAAAGTAAATCATATTTACAAATTTAATCGAGATAAGTGTACATTGCAGTTTTATAAATTGAAATAGCATAGTGTAAATAAAACGAGAATTAATGATATTCGAAACGCGAAGAGGAAAAATCGGTCAAGTTCTTATGAATTTTATACTGGTTCGTTTGTTTTAATTTTTTGTTTTGTTTTGTTCTGTTTTGTTTGTTATTTATTGGATATAATAAAAATTTACATACTTTTATATTTACAAATGGTGCTATAAGAGAGGTAAAAGAACATCTGTGACATTGCACAATCGAATACTATATAAGTGTGCATGAAAATTCATTTAAACAAAAGATTCCAATAATTGTTATTTTAAATATGAGCCGCTGAACTTGTTGGCATAAAGAAAAAAAAAAAAGAGGAAGAAGAATTTTTATCACGTTATGTCCATTTATTACTAAGCTTTTAATTTTATTCTCTATTTAAAATGTAAAAATGTCAATCCACCGAGCCACATATACAATTTGCATTGGCACTATGCGCGACGATACTATCAGCCTCGCCCATGCGTATTGTCATTATCACACTGAAAATAATGATCCACCGGCTTAAAGGAGCGACGAAGAATCTTACCAAAGTGATGCCCTCGAACGAGTAGATGACTGTACCGAAGAAGAGCGGCAACATATTCCAATCAGCAACGTATCGGCGCTCGGATATGCTCGGCAGATCGTGACACATTATGTAGATAGTCGCGATGTAGCCCGAGAATATGAGGATATTCGCAAACGAGGAAAGCGGTACGAGGAACTTGAGATTGCGTATCCACGTACTTAGCATCATTGGTATCAAGACCAAGACCATGTGGATGTGAAGGTCGAGGTCTATGCCCCAAACCTCCACGACCTGCGAACACACATCAGCATGAACATATACGAGAGATAAGCAGATTCATAAAATTTTGGCTCCATCTCCATAACGATATTGAAAATGGGAAAATCATACGTAACGAGAGATTTTATTTGTGAGGTTAATGATTTATTTAAAGGTTAAAGGATTAGTATCAACGACTCCACAATCGTAGTTACATAGTTAATTATTACTAACAATATTGTTAATTGTCTATATATTTTTAAGAAAACATTATTTAATCATAATTTTTCCGACATATAGTTGTTATTGTTTTTTTTTTTTTTTTAATTTTTTAAATTTATTTTAAAATAAAATTGTTACAGATTCATTATTATTTAGCCTCATTTTAATAATCGGAATTTTATTTAACCAATTACAGTATTATCATCAAGCATTCTCTTAATATTTCTTCTTAATAATTCTCAAGGCTAAATAACAAAAGAATCTGTAACAATTTTATTTTATTAAAAAAAAAACCATTATTCTTTGTTTAAGAGAATGTATTTTATAGTTTTTTTTTCTATTTTCGATTTTCTTCACTTTTTTTTTTTTTTTTTTTTTTTTTTTTTTCATTTCAAACTATACAAATTGAAAAATGTGACAATATATTTAATAAAAATATTCACGGCAAACAAAAATGAGTTTTAAAAAGTGAAAAAAAAAGACAATATTATAAAAATAATTTATATTTGTAAACGATTATTCACGAAATGGTTTATAATGACGAGAAGATTATGTAGAAAGAACGCCAGTGCGGCCAAAAATAAATCTCACCTGCTGCATATTCGTAGAAATAAAGACAAAATAGACACAGCAAAATCCAAGTTGCGTAACGCATAGAAACAGATTAACTAACTTTCTGGAAAGATAGAAAATAACAATCTTATAGTGGAAATTGTCAATTTGGCGTATAATGTTAAAACGTGCGTTTCCAATCATCTAGATATTCTTCGAAAAATTAAAATATTCGTATAGTTTTCATTCATAATATTATGGATTTTAGTGGATAAATTTTAACTTTCATAATTCAAATAAATCTGTAAAATGTAAATTTCATACAATTATTTGCGATAAGTGAATACAAATAAATATTTATAAAGAAAAGCATTATTGAATCAGACGAATGAGGTATGGTAAAAATTCAAGTTTAAATAAGATTTGAATATTATTTTTATGGAAATACATTTCTAGATGCATTAATTATTAGCATTTATTATAAACAATATTGTCAATAGAAACACAAAAAATGTTGATATTTTAAAACAAAGATTATAAATATTATTGCTAGTTAATATTAAATTTATTTATTGAAAAGCTAAAATCTGACCTTTCTTGTCTAAAAAGAAAGAGAGAAAAAATTATTATTATCAATCTTTTATAATCAATATAATCATTAATTTGCATCAAATAATTCGAGTGAAATGTCAGGCTGTGAAAATATAATCTATTAATTTAGACTGATTGGGAAATTTTGATGAAAACTTTTCATCTGCTTTGAAAACCAATTATTATTATTGTATAATAGAAATATAATGGAAATATGTTTTAGCGCGTAAACCGAATTCTTTATGTGAATATTAACCGAACAGATGACCACATATGAAAAATATAGCCAATTATTTAAAAATAAAACGACACTAAGGGTATAATTAATTAAATCTATTACGTTGTTAATAGAATTCGATAATTGGATTTGTCACACTGCGACAATTAAGCACTTACCTTTCTAAAGATATTTATATCAAATAAAATTTTTGTAAATACAATTTCCTTTCCGAGCAATGTCCCATGCATTTGGCTTAATCAGCCAATATTGTTTTAATAAAGCTGTGCTGTTAAATTGAATATGTTAATAATATTGTTAATAATTTAACAGCTGTAATTTAAAAATCTTTTATAAAATTATTCATGCTGTTGTATACAATGGAATATTACATTTTTTTAGTTACTAAATAGTCCAGTGAACTTAATAAACCAAGTACATCTTAATATTTACGTATATAAAAGTAAGAATTGTAAGAGACGTAGTGGAAGCGAAGAGTCTAACATGTGCTTAAAAGATGAAAAAAAAAAAAAAAAAACATATACTACTACGTTTCAAAGTAGGAGGGCTATGTGTATAAAAAGTTCGGGCTTACCCGAAATTCTCAAGACAAATGACTTGCACTTAATGTGCGAACATCTGTCTTATTTCATAAATTTACGATCCTAACTACCCATGGCAGCGAGCGTCGTCAATTCTCGCGTGTTTCCTGATCAGAAAGAAAAATCAAGAAAAGCCATAGGCACTGCTCGATGACGCCCTTTACGACTAATCGCGGCTCCATTGCGGGTCCATCTAACGACCAATGATTCAGCAGCGACTTTAGCGATTGCGGTACGACTTACCTCATGAACACTGCGTACTTCCTGAGGGCAAGTGGACCCGTGGCGAAGCACAGCTCCACCGTCATCGCGTACCCTGGCTGCCTTTCCAAGGAGCTGCCCAGTCGTCGTCTCACTTCCGCGTTGCAGTTCAGCTGGGGAAAGGGATCGAGCTTTCAATTTGCCTCTACGCGGTTACGAGCCTTACGAAGGCTCACGACAACCTGTCACGCGACTTCGATCGCGTCGGATAATCAACCGGTGTCACGTGCTCGGGCATTCGCCACGTTAAATGTTTGCCCATCGGCGACCATCGTTTCTCGTCTTATTCATCGGGGATGTGTCAAGGGAGCATGTAAAATTGCATTCCCGGTACAATTTCACTCGTGCTGAGGCATTCCTCCACCCGTAAGCACAATAAAGCTCGTTCAAAAGCTTGCCAGCATTTTCAATGCTTTCAATTCATTCGGATTATTATGAGAAATCGGCGAAAATTTCAATTCGTATCGCAATTATCCAATGTATTGTACTATTTTAAATATTATTTCTACGTTAAAATAGTATTTCCTCGCATGACAGTCGATTCTTATAAATATTACTTCCTCGAAATATTTTATTTATGAAGGATGCAAATTTCGTAGAAACTCGAATAGTGTATATTATAAAAAGTAATAAAGATTGCAATGAAAACAAAAAAAAACAAAACAAAAAAAAAACAAAAATACATTGAAGATACACGAGCAGATATTAAATGAAGATAATAAATTGTTTTGCCTGCCTATAATAAATAATAGCCTGTAAATTATTAATTTTTATTATATTTCTAGAAATCATCATTCAATTCTAACGAATCGTTCTTTTATTATGAATTAAAATTACTAAAAATATCTCTGTAAATTGTTGAGATAATTCATTCGTAATAATACGTTAAAACGTAATTATAAATATGGCACAGAGCGAGAATACATAACATAACGGCGATACATTATTTCCCTTAATTAATCAATACATTCAATATTTATTAATTATTAAGTAAAATTTTACAAATTGCATTATTATGAAAATGATTTTAAAATTATAACGAATGTATGTTTTGCAACATCTTTGTAGATTGTTGACGTATTAAAAAAATTAACGAACTGGTCAATCTAGTCCTTTTCAATTCAAAATCAATGCAAATTTAAGTATATTCTGACTTCGCTTACTAAATATTTTTGAAATAATGTAAAAAAACAAACGAACAAACAAACTATTTAAATGAAATTTATCATCAGCTTAATATTTAATGTTGTATGCCAATCTTAAGTAACCATTTTTTTCTCTTAAGTTTCTCCTTCTTTCTTTTGAAAACCAATAATACGGAATTTATGAATGACGAATGCTCGAGGCTATAAAATTTTTTTTTTTCATTTTAAGCATTCACCCACTGACTAGAGCGTTACTGAAAATTTGCATAAACACCTAATGGATAAATAAAATGTTAATAAGTTATTGATTTTAAAGAGAGAAAAATTGATTGAAAATTCATTTGTTAATTAATTTTATTTGCCATTATACCTTTATTCGTTAATTTAATTTTTTCTTTTTCTTATTTTATTTATTTATTTATTTTTTTTATTTTATTTTTATTTATTTATTTATTTATTTATTTTTTTTTGCTTGTATTCCTTACTTTCATTCAAATCTTATATTCGCGTATAAAAATAAGCTCTAGTCAATAACGTGAAATTACTTTATCGACTTGCCGTATATTGATTCACCATATTTGTTTATACAGATGTTATAATAACATAAACGTTTCCTTAACGATAAACATGTCCGTGCCCATAAAAGCCTGTTGTCCAATAAGTCAGTTTATTTAACTTTAATCGCTCGCGATTTCAAATGATCCCATAATCGGCGCATTTCTATCTCATTTCTTTGGCACATTATAATTCATAAATAAGTGTTCCTAATAATCACTAATAACTGACCAGTCACATTATATAATTAACATTTAATAAACGTTGGCTAATTTCGCGTACAATACTATCGCGGGTACAACGCTTTTTACAACTCCCGAATGAGTAATTCTTTATTCGGAATGCAATTGCGATAACAATCAAGTTATAAATTTGTTCAAATATTTATAATGTTCATCCATATGGAGACAGTGTGTTTAATTCGAAAGGAAATAATACTTGATGATAAAGAGTTATTACGAATGACTTGTATGCATGCGCCGTGTTCAAAATATGTTCGACTTTAATTACAATCATGCCAACTAATAGTAGTTTCGTATATACGTCGGTAAAACTCAAATAGAACACAAATTTTGTCGGAAAGCTATCTTATTAGACGTTAGGCGAGAGATGACGATATCAAGGAGCGTAATAGCTCGCTTAGGGGCATTATCGGAAAAGTCTTGAAAATAATAATTGAGCCGAAAGGGACTCTCATGGGATTGGCTTTCAAAATCATTAAATACATACGCTCGTACGTGAATGAGAGTACATTGTCTCTTAGTATTATCAGCGAAACCAAACGCGCAAAGACCGGCGCAAGCCATTAGCGAGATGCAATTAGTCCTTGAATGAAATTAGAAAGAAGTGGATGTTGCAAAAGTTTAAAGCGAGTAGCGATCGCGCAAAACCGCGAGCATAATTACGTACGAGTATGTGCTGGGCATGAATGCAAATAACGCCGAGGAATATTGTGAGTGGTGGGGCGAGCAGAAGACCCGCGTTTTTGAAAGCGTCGCCAAGCGCAAACATGCCAGAGCCAACGTTGCACTTAAAGTGGTGCATCAGGGTCTCTATGTACCTAAAACAGACATTTATTTCTCGTTAGTGAGCGACGCCGTTCGTCTATTAATACCTTCGTCCGCTGCCTCTTGCAAAAATAATAATAATAATAATAATAATAATAATAATAATAATAATAACAAACAATAACAAACAATAACAAATAATAATAATAATAATAATAATAATAATAACAAACAATAACAATAATGATAATAATAATAATAATAATAATAATAATAAACAATAATAAGAATAATGATAATAATGATAATAATAATGATAATAATAATAATAATAATTATTATTATTATTATTATTATTATTATGATGATGGTGATGATGATGATGATGGTGATGGTGATGATGATGATGATAACAACAACAACAACAACAACATCGACAATAACAGCAGCAGCAGTAGCAAAGATAACAACAATGCTAACAACAATAACAAGTAACGGAGTAATCGTCTTAACGTTGCATCACGACTTTGACTTAAGGAGCGCGTAATTTTAACGTATCGATATAACGAAACACTTCCCCTCCCCCAGTCTTTATCTAATTTTTAAGATCTATTTGCTTCCTTTCATTCCTTCGTCCCATTTATCTAAGGCTTTCGTGCGCGCGCGCGAATCCTTTTTTTCATAAGATAAATCTAACTAATTGCCAAGGCCGATCAATGGCGTTTTTCCAAATTTCTACAGACTCGCGAAGATATTTTCCATTTGTTGCCGGTTTTGGTAAATAACACGTGACGACTCGAGATATACCTCGTCGGAAGATGTACTCGCTTTGGTAATGCTTAATTAAAAAAAAAAAAAAAACAAACAAACAAACAAAAAACGATCGTTTACAATTCATCGACGACTTTAGATTACATGGACTAACGGTCATTGGTGAGCAGCGTTGGTGGCATTCATTAACGAAGTTGCACATAAGATAAAAAGTATTTCATCCAATATTATTTATGAGGCTCGAATTGAGGTAATATTGATTGTAAACATCACGAGTGCCCGTAATTTTCTTATTTACGCTTATAATTTTATGTCATCGGTAGCACCCTCTTCTATTCTAACATCCTACTTCTATTCTGTCTCAGATTTCCTTGTCAGCCGCTGCCTGCGCATTATTACCACCGACGTTGCGCTTTAATCGAGGTCGGCGAAACCTCTTGCATCTGCTCGTGCGGGACTTCCAGACTCTGTAAAACTTCACGCCGCCTGCCTGCACTTACGAGGTCGAGTGGTTCGATCCTGTGGCGTGTCCATCGCCGCCCCCGCCACTCAATGCCTCCACGTCCTTATCCAGCTGCAGTATCGGATCCTTCGATTGGAAAGCTCCGAAGCCACTGCCGTTCCTGCACATAATACATTATCTCTTCGTAATCGACTTCGTTCAAAATTCTAAGCGCGCATTGCATATTTTTGCCTTCTCGATTCTCAAAAATGACTTCTTAGATTTTAAAATGCTTGCTCAGCGATAAAGGATTGTTTGTACAAAAATTAATACACTATTGCTTCAGCATGCCATAAAGATTAGGATTTTATGATTTTCGGCTTTAAGAATTAAATTTAAGCAAATTTTTAATAAAGTTCGCACTATTTGTTTGAGAATTTTTTTTCTTCTACTTTTATGTCAAGTTGTTCTTAGTTAATGCCATCGATTCCATTCCACTGTTTCAAACACACAAATTATAACGTTTAATATATATATATATAATAGCAATAGGCTCGTCCAAGCCTATTGATAATGAAGAGAGAGAGAGAGAGAGAGAGAGAGAGAGAGAGAGAGAGAGAGAGAGAGCTCTTACCCAGTCGGATCATCATCTTTGGTTGCAACATCTTTGGTTGATGATTTTGTCAGCTTATCCGGCGAATCTTGAACGGCCTTTGTATGCAATTCCATCTAGAACGACAGATAAGTTGAAACGAGTATCTAATGGACAGTATTTTATAATAACTATTTTATTTGGCTCTAGTATGCATTAATTTGAATGAAAAGTGATGTTATATTGCTTATCCGTACTTATTTAAGGTTAATTTGGGTTATTGGGGTTATTGGGGTACACACTGAAATGTTGCATATTGTTGAAATATACATAATATGAATATTCTATGAATGAGTGACTAATATACGCAAGATACTTGGAAAATATCTTTTCTTTGATTAATATAAGAGATATTTGTCCAAGTTTTTTGCTATATAAAACTTAAAATCGTATAAATCGCTTCGACGTCGAATCAACGTCTGCTTTTGGGGAATCCAAACACAAGAGCGATTTAGTCTCCGAAGAGGTCGTAAAAATCTTGTTTAACTAAAACTCATATCTACTTATACGATAAATGCTTCTCATTTTACTATTTACTTGCAATTATTTTATCACTTAAAAATATAACAATATAAACTCAGCTATTGAGAGTAGTAGTGTGGTGCGGGTTGGTGGGGTGACGGGGGGGGCGAAGATTATTATAGTAATATATTAAGAATATTATAATGAAAAGCAAAAAATCGTACTAAAAGTTAATATTACACTATGTGGTGTTCATACGAATTTATTAATTGTTTTATAGACACAAACTTTCACTCCACAAAGTTTAAACTATCTATCTCTGTGCGTGAACCGATGATATTCTTACTGATTTCGTTGTACATAACTTGTAACCGTATATAAGTAAAATTTATTGATAAGCGCGATGAAAGTTATCTCCAGTCCCCTTATCAATACAAATAATAAATAAGCGAGTCCTTCGGAAGCTCTTGTCAATAGCAAATATTATCGAACTACAAAATGCAACGGCATTAAAAATGCATTTTACGATATTTATTTAAATATAATGATCGGTAAGTGTCGATCGATTCACTCGGAGAGATTCTCAAAGGCCGTGTTGATCCTTTTAAAGTAGACAGATGATCCTGTCTACTAGGGGGACGCACCGACTCCATATCGGCGATTCGGTTCTGCGGATGTGAGCGCCGGGTCCGTCCGCCCACTCTCAGTGGCTCTCAGCGGCTTTTCTCAGCGAAGCAAAAGAAACGTCGGAGTCCCCCCTCCGCGCCAAAGGCATTTGCACCTAAACGTTATTGAGATCAGATCGATGAATTGTCGTTCCGGCTAATTAACCTAAATTTCACGGCTAATAACGCGATTTATGCACGAGTGCTGCGCGGCCCCGTGCTTTGCGGAGCTTTTTTTCAATCTGCCGTAATGTATAGGATGGAGGAGATAGATTAAGAGTCTCGTGCCAGAGAAAAAAAGGTTAAACATTATTATTAGACGCGCGCTCGTTCCCTTTATTCTTTAATGCTAGAGATACTTGTTTTCTCAGGCTTTCAATGCTCAATTCCCTTCGGCCCATTGAAATATTTTGCCATAAGATTAAGTCGTCTGATCGGCTGAGCTTCATAGGTGGCAAATTCAATTATTACATCCAATTGATTTTATTTATCTGATTGGCTTGTATCTAATGTTTGATAACAAATTACTTGATATTACCAATCCATTGTTATCTCAAAGGCAGCCTACGTATTATGTATGTCAAGCGATTCATAATCCAATCGGAGCTCTGTTGAATTTAGATTAAAAAATAAAAGACTTATTCGCCAACGGAAACCATTCGAGGGACAATATGATAGCGAAATAAGACTTTAAATAAGACCTATGAAATAACGGTTTTATGTGGAGCTTCTCTTTACAATGCCGACACATCGCTCAATTTCATCCGTTAATATTCAATGGAAAAGCTTCGTCCTGTGCACATTTTCAAGCAATTATTTTAATCATCTATTGTATTGCAAACAAGTACATTTACACCAAAGTCCTACCTAATTATTATAAATACAATGGATCGTTAATTTTTCTTTCGGTTCTATCATTATCATTATCATTATCATTATCATTATCATTGTTATCATTATTATTATTATTTTCATTATTTTCATTATTTTCATTATTTTCATTATTTTTTCGTTATAGTATGCTTCTTTTCTTTGCTTTTTAAATTTTACACTCGATATTTAACGTTGCTTATTGCTGTAATTATTCATAATAATGCGAGCAGCATCAGATAAGATATTTATTACACTTTTACCTTACAAAATGGCATTAACATACTTTATAAAAAAAAAAAAAAAAAAAAAAAAAAAAAAAAAAAAAAAAAAAAAAAAAAACAACAAAAAAAAACAACAAAAATGCATTTGTATCACGTAATGAAAAAGAATAATTGTACGTATTAGCACGTAACGAGTTTTGAAAAAACTGTCTCGGTATAATTATACTTTATATTTTATTTTTACTTTTTCGTTTTACTTTTATTACTCATTAGTATTAGCAAGCAACCTACGACGACTCGAACTGCATTTTAAATGCACTTTTTTTTTTTTTTTTATTTTACGTTAATAACGTTAGAAAAATATGAGGTTTCGAGTTCTTATTTTGCACTCGATGGGTCGATAGGTCCCTTCGCTTAACTACATCGAGCAATTCAAATAAATGCCGTTGCTAAAGTACAACAAATACATTCTTATACGTTCAAAGTATTGGTCGTTGCGAAATGCACGCGCTATAGTAGACGGATGATTCGGTGACGAAAAAAAAAAAAAAAAAAAAAAAGATATTTTTAAAATATGAGAGCAGCATGCTCGCAAAGAACATTGCGTACAATTAGTAAAAGTGAAAGGCATAGATTGTTGCTTGTCTCGTGACCACTCGAATTCAACGGGAGCGTAATTTTCTTTTGAAATTAAGCGTAACGTAATATCTCATGGCAATATCAATTGCAACGAAACGAAAATAGTCTCGAGCTCCTGCAGCCCCGTGTATGCTAAAATGCTAAAATGCTAAAAATTGTCACGATAGCGTGATATTGGGAAAAAAACTCCAAAATAAATCCTTAAGTTGGGAGACCGACGATTCTTAATAAATAACTCTCGAGCTTGATGATCTTGTCGCACGGTTGCGTTAGCCGTAGATATTTTTCGACATCGTGCGACTCTTCCTCCGAGGCGTCCGTATACTTTAGTCCCAACGTATTATTTCGTTCTTGCTCGTGATTCTTTGAAAAGACATCGTCGTCTCAATTGTGCTTTCATCCTTCCGTATCCGGTGTCTCGTCGCCACCTACAAGCGACCCCACGCAGGCGCACACTCGGACTTGCCTCGATTGAACGAAGGATAGACGAGTTGAACGATGTAATTACACGTTAATGAGATAATTCGTGGTTGGACAGTCGCGATGCTGTCGTTTATTGGATATGCAGCCGACCGGCGGTGACGTCGGCCCTCCTTATCAAACGGCACTGATTTGGCGTTATTTGTACCGTAGATAAATACCCAATTGGCACGTACGCAGCCGTGTAATAATAGAGGCGATTGGTAATGTGAAAAAAGTGCTCGGTCTCTATAAGTCGGAGGAATGATTTGCGTTGTAGCAATTAAGCTCGATGCTCGGCTCGAGAATTTTGTTGCATGTCCAAAATGGGCGTCGCTCGTCATCCGTGCGATTCGCTAATGCCAAAATTTTGCGTCCAACTGTAGGCCGGAGATTTGCATTTTACGCGCCTTTTGCGCTCACGACATTTGCTTAAAATCTCGTTACGTCTACTCTCTCATGTATTTACGGCCTATAACAGCATTAATAATCGATCGTTACTTGTTCATACGATAAATTATTGGCCGGATTTACAAATTGCAAATTGTATTTGTTAAAGTCGCTTTTCCACGAATACACGTTCATATAAAAATTCTTCTTATTCCCTATACGAGATAGCAAATGGTTATACACGATAATCGTTATTTTAATTCGTGTTTTTATACGATTGGAGAGGCATAAGCTCAAAACTTCCGGTCAAGTGAGCCATAAATGTTACTTTTATTTCTCTATTTATCTATAATCGGCGTTTCAACGTACATATCAAGTATACGGTTTTAGATAAATAAATTATACACGCGAGATGATACAGTAGAATGTACGTACGTGTGGACGAACGTAATTTCATTTATTTGAAAATAGCGATTCAATATAATATAATATAATATAATATACATCATAGATATATATCAATTGAAGTTCAAACTTTCTTTCTTCTTTCATTACTGCATTATTCAATACGAATAATAAAATGCCGTATTATCGCACATTATTCATCATATTCCATTATAATTTTTTGTGTAAAATACAGGCGACAATAAAAAAAAAAAATTTTTTTTGGAAGCGAGTGACTACTTTGACGTATATAAACAAATTTTAGATAAAAAAAAAACTAAAAATCATTCTATTTAATACATACATACATATATATATATATATATATTTAAAAGTTTGTCGAATGTTTATAGAAAATAATTATATAATGGATAATTTAAATAATTGTTATAGTACAATAAATGTTATAGTAATTAAAATGAGTCATTATGACGCTTCGTTCTACCTCGACAAAAAAAAAAAAAAGAAAAAAAAAAGAAAAATTAAATGTTCATTATCGAAATAAAAGATTAATAAGTAAAAAATATTTTAATACAATTATTCCAAAGATATTTCGTGCATAAAATCACGTGTACAATTTTTGTTATGTGAAAAATTTCGTTTTATTATTTGGAAGAATTTTGTGGAAGATAATTGTATTTGACTAAATAGAAAGTACATACTTTAGATGCTATGCGCAAACTGTAAGAGATAATAAAATGATTATTGAACGAGTGAGTTTGTACTTTTTCATCGAGCTCATTTAAATTACCCCAAAAAGAAGAAGAAGAAGAACAAGAAGAAGAAGAAGAAGAAGAAAGAGAAATGAAAAGAATCGACCAATTGATCGAACCTCGCGTTCTACTGTATTTTCAAGCGCAATGGAAATTAACTGTCATGTTATTTTCATTTCCTTACAATAAATTTATGTTCATTAAACATTATCGGCGTCGCTCATAATTATTAAACGAAAGCTTACTTGAGCTGCCAAAAGGGTACACCACAAAGATTACGCGAACAAGTGCCGATAAACAAATGCCTGACCACTACTCATCCACGCTATTTTATCAATACACGGCAGCTCGAGATTAAGATTCGTTTACACGCCGACGCTCTGCAACCTTCGACCTAAAAATAAGGATACGGCATCCTAGGACGGAGCAAAGGGGAGGGAAGGGCAACAGCGATTCTTCGACCCGTCGCCCAGTGGCACTATCCATATTAACGCAGATATCGGCCGGGACGACGGATTCGACGTCTCAAGCCCGGCGTCTATCTTTAGATCTCTCGAGCGGGCCCTCTCGTCGAGTGAATTCGCCTTTCCTCCGTTCGATGAGCCGGCGCATTCCGCAATCAGCAATCGGGAAACTGCCCGTGGAAAGCGACGACGCGCGTGCGCCATCCGTTAAACGCGTGTTACCTACACTGTAACGTCCCGTCGCCGCTTAGAATGGCGCGACGCTTTCCGTTAAATCCGTATTCGTCGTTTCCGAGGCTCGCGGCCTCACTACCACTTCAGAAGACTCTTTAACATTCGGTGGGCTTTTCTCAGGATGGTATGAACGCGAACCGCTATAAATATAGTAGCTATAATGGAAGAAGGTTGAAAGTCCGGTGAGCGCGTGGTGAAGCTGCCACGAGGGGATTCCGGATCCGAGATAGAATAGCCGGGCGGCTTTTTTTAAATTTAGAAGCGAACGGCCCGTGGGGAGCCCAGTGTGCCTCGTCAAGCATATAAAAGTACTAGGCGGTGGCTATTAATTGGATCGGATCGGCGATCGAAGGACTCGTCGTAGGGCGAGTTGGCGTCGGCCGGTGGTGACCCGCTGGCCAACCACTTCCGCCACTACGCCAAACAATATCCATCACAGTAAAATCGAGGGACGATAATTGCGACTAAAGCCGAAGGTACGAGAATGGCGCAATCGTGGGCTCCCTAAGGTCCATCGACGCTTTTTTCAGCGGGCCGAGGTTACCGAGGTTAACGATATACGGTCGGGTTCTCGCGTTCGGGTCGGTTTCCACCACTTCCCTCGGTGGGTTCGCACCTGCGCCTTGGATTTTTGACTTTTGAATCGGGGAACCGAGGGACTTTGAGCAACGCTTACTCGGCCGTACAGTTGATTTTCTTAAGTCGATTAGGGTCAGATGTGACTGCGAATGGTAAATCGATAGGGTTATTTTTGCACTTACCGGGTGAATTTAGACTTTCCGTCGCGATTGATCATTATGAATGATAGGTGCTATCTGACAATTATCAAAGTTGGTAATTTTAATTAATGTTTGAGAAAATTCAACTGGTCTTAATTCTTAAACTTCCATTGGGAACTGCCATTGGGAAATGAAAATGCAAAGATAGATTGTTGAATGTTGAATTTGCCAGCATAAACTCATTGTAAACTCATGTAGAGCAGTTGCCGCTTTAAATATTTATCTATTTAAACATTGAAACACTCGTCGTTTGATATGTTTATTAATGGTAAATATATTTTTATTGTCGTGACAAATAGTTTATTAACCACATATTGACACATAAAGTGTTTGCTAATGTCGTAACGAGTATATCAAGCATTTTCACGGGGCATATTTTTCGCTTATGTATGTACTTTCTTCGTTAACTTTTATTAACTTATGTTATTATGATGTTTTACTTAATTGTTTGAGAAGCCAAAATGTACGAAATTATTAAATAAAATTACAATAATTTGAGTTTATTTCAATTAATAAAATTGTCAATGTACGAAACTTTAAATACATTTGCCATCCTTGACATACACTTTGCTAAATTAAAAGCGCTCGTCTTTCGCTACTAATTGTTCTAAAACGTTATGTATTAAAAAAAAATTAATAAAATATTTATGGCATATGCATGCAAATTATCCGTCACGGCTGTATTAAATTGTGTAGAGTAGATTCGCTTAGAAGTGCTGTCAATGAAGGAAATAACAATGGTTTTGTATCGTTGTTGTCGATACAAAAACGAAATGATTAAACAAAATTTTGATACACAATTTTTGTACACT
This sequence comes from Ceratosolen solmsi marchali, assembly GCF_000503995.2. Lineage (NCBI taxonomy): Eukaryota > Metazoa > Arthropoda > Insecta > Hymenoptera > Agaonidae > Ceratosolen > Ceratosolen solmsi. Next base: position 7,411,016 of record NW_011948418.1, read on the forward strand.
ATGCTTTCACGCCCAACCAAATCCATTTGATATACGCGTGCGTACGCATGCGCGCATGTGTGTAATTCTAAACAAACATAAAGTATAAAAAATCAAAATATCCTTCGTGATAAATCAAGATAAATTTTATTGTCGTGTGTATATTTTTAAACGGCAATTGACGCGTGAAAAGCAACAAATCATAAAAAAAAGGTGGTATCGTGTTCTTATGTGATAACGTAAAGAACGGGTAATTTTAAGAATAAAATTGCTAGAAAATATATTCTTATGCCAATACTTAAAATGTATTAACGTCAGAAGTTTAAATATCTTATACAAGAAAAAAAAAATTCTAAATTAAAAAATGAAATAAAAGTCTCTGTAAAATCAGTTGAGAAAAATTATGTCAATACAATTCCTCTTATTTTATAAAGTCTTTTACAAGAAACTCTACTATCTACTAATAAAATTGCTGACATTTGTATAAATTTACTTTTTAATTTATTACACGTGTGACTTGTAACACTGTAGAAATGTAATTTTTTAAAAGTAAAAATTATGATTCTAATTATTTTTAAGCAGCTACAGTTGCAATTAGTGCTGAATTGCAAATCGTTAAATATAAAAGTTAGAATTACGCGGTGAATAGAGTTTGATGCACCGAAATGTTTAAATAATAGTCCAAGAGCAAATAACAAATTGCTATTTATAATTACCTTATGATATCGGTAATTTAATAATTAATCGCAATTATTATACTACAACAAAAATAATTAATTTAAAATTCTTTTTCACTAAGTGATTAGGGAGTAAATTAAAACGATGCACTCGCTTGGCGCGCGGAAGTTCAAACGCAAGAATATACTTTCGTTCAATCTCGAATTTAATCCGAAACAAAAATGATAATCTAAAAGTAGATTATTCAAATCTACTTAAATGCTTATTAATCTATTTTGACAAATTATTTTGAGAAACAGTCATAAAGTACGATAGACATGCTGCTATATGATAAGATATTTACCGACGAAAGTCAGATTAGCAAGTCAAGCTTCATGAACTCAAAGCAATTATTTATATAATTAAATTAACAAAAAAAATATAAAGTGATAGATGCAAAGTGAATTTGGTACAGTCATAATCTGATCTCTGAATTATAACTTCAAACGGAGATTGTTTATTATAAATTCAGTCTTCGAAGGGCCGATAAAACATGTAATAATACTATATTCGGCTGACTTATTCATTTGGTTTTCAAAAGAAAAATCCGATTATCAAAGAACAATTGCAGATCCTTTCACAAATAATTAAAGAACAATGATAATTGTATAAACAAATTATCCGTAATATATTAAAAACATTTTACTAGGCGTATAAAACATAATAAAATAAATATGTAAAACATCTATGTAAAACAATTGAAAATTTATTAAAATTTTGAAAGATCTGTAATTAATTCAAATTAAATGGTGAAATATCAATTAGACTAGCTGTTTTCTCTTCAATGCACTATAAAAATTGAATGACCAAAGAGTTTTCTCCGAATGATATGAGTCAAATTCTATGATGTAATATTGAATAATAAATAATATAAACGTGGACTTAAATTATAATGCAAAAACTTCAACATTAAGTACCGAACGTAATGGATAATTAAAATATATTCATGCAATAATTCATTAGATATAAAGATAATATAAAGCGATAGAATAATAAATAATTAATTAACAATTAATTAATAAGTAATAAATAATTTGTAAAAATATTAAAAAAATCTTTAAAAAATAGTTAAAGAATTAAAATAATTAGATAAATATAAATATTTAAATACGCTATAAATTATAATTAGCTTATTAGCTAATATTAAAAAATAATAATAATAAGAAAAAATAATAACTATTTCTATTACATATTTAAAAGAGTAAATAATATATTTTTAACGATTAATTCAAGTTATACATGCAATTAAATATTTATACTTTATATCAATTCAGACGGAATCCCTTCGATAATCTGTATAAGTCGAATATAAAATAATTAAAAATATAAAATAACTAAAAAACAAACATATACGAATAATTCATCTAATTATTTATTTAGTAATTAAATGTTTTGAATATTTTGAAATTTTGCTTGAATATCGATAGTAATTGTAAATATTACACTATCAAAATTTACTTATGCGAAAGTCAATATTTAGAAAAAACTTTCACGAATCAAATATGATTATTAAAAGATTTTTTATATTATTCATTGCAATTATTCGTAAATTTTTGTCTAATAAGTCGAATGAATAGTCGATGTAAAGCATTAAGAGTAAAGTAAAATAAAATAAGTATGTTATTAAAATCCTTTTTAATGAATTATCAAATGAAATAATACAGTTATTATGCAGTAGCCTTTAATATAATTTCAACCATAATACAGATTTTGTATTATAAAAAAAAAAATTCTGTATCCGCTTTAAAACGACAATGGTCATATTAAAAAACTGTCATGTTATCATTTGAAAATGAAGTTTATAATAAACGACATTGGAAATAAGTACACTTAAAGAAAATGTAATTTCACTTTATCTTAATGCCAATGATTTTATTATTCAGGGATTATGGTAGGTGCTAGTAATACTTTTTATGTATATCAATTAAAAGTCTTTTTGATAACATATTAGCTTGATAAAATAGTACTTAATTAAATTCGACATTTTACTAATTTGACAAATGATAATACTTTGCTTATCTGTAGACATAAATAAACATGCGTGACATTCGTAGTAAATTGCAATAGCTTTTTATCGTTCAAAATCCGCAATGTTTTTGTGTACCTCTTCGCAAATTTTTTCTACTCGATTGACTCGAGGTTATTGCGTTAAAAATTTGAAGAGCAACACGCTGACCTTTTTCTTATTTTCATTTTTATCTTTATTAAAAACAAAAAAAATTCAAATCCAATGATTACTTAATAGATTTTAATGTTTGTAAGAGTTGTGAATGAACTGTCAACTGTTGCGTTATCCTTATTAAGATTTTGATTATTCGATTGAAAATATTTTAAGAACAAATTTACACGCTTAAAATTCATTCGCTAATTCCTGAATAATCTTAATGTCATCTATTAAAGCATATTTCATAATTTTTAAATCAAGCTCAAACAACGTGATTATAGCGCACGATCATTTAAAATTTTCTTACAACCTGTACATTGGCTTTAAATTATTTTCTCAATGATAATAAATAAATTTACTAAGATGCTTATCACTTGTTTTCATATGCCGAGCCAAAATGTTTAACATCAAATAATATAATATAGTTATCGATAAATAATACATTACAGACTTGAAATAAGGTTTTGACTTAAAAGTAGTTATCTTAATTTTGTGAAATGTAATTATAAATTACTAATGAGCTTCAATTTTATTATACCAACACTATTAATTGACAAATTAGTTTGTACATATTCTTATCATTATTCTTTGTATTGATAAAAGTAAATAAATAAAAACAAAAGGAGGAAAATCTTTTGTTGTTGTCAAACGATATATTTTCACATTAAAGTTAAGAGATCATTGTTTGTTGTTAAATATTAAAAATTATAATTATCAACTTGTAGTCTTACGTGTTAATTAATTTTCTCTCCCTTGCTCACACACGTATATGCATATATTTGGATTATTTATCGTTGATCCTAATCTTAATTACTTAATCGTCATTAGAATTATTAGAAAAATATTTCTAATCAAAGATCTTTTGTGAAAAATTATTATGATGCATTGAGCATTAAGCAATGCCTAAAAAAAAAAAGAACGAATAAATAAATATATGCATGCATTGAAATGAATACACGCACACGCACACACAAAAAAAAAACCAAATAATATCGAGAAACACGTGCGAATCGTTGATAAGGTAGCTCATGATCTTTCTTCATCGTTGTCGCATCAATTGAAAAGAAAAAAAAACGAAAAAAAAAACGTTTTCTCATTCGGAAGTAATGATTTGTAAGGGGCGCCCAAATGCCAAGATATGCTTTATCAGCCAATCGATAATCGCCTCCCGCAACCCGGAGAGAAGCGTTCCCCCGATTACGATACGTCACCGGCTCGTGCCAAAAAGTCATCTCTTAAAGTGGCGCCCTTGGCTCGTCGGTGCTGACGAAGAAGAACGGCCGCGACAAGGGAATCACGGATGTCGCTCGTACGTGCCGCGACAATATTCGCGAAAGTCCAGGCACTTGGCGCGCCCACTCGCGATTATTTGGAAAAAAAAATACAGCCCCTCCAACCGAGTCCCAATCGAGTCTAAGAATAAAGTCGGCTTTTCACGGCCAACGTGGCAATAGCGCGCATTGCCGTCTAAATGTTATTAAGCGGCCGAGATCGGCCCGAGTGGACTTTAGAATGGGCTCGCGCCACGATATTATCCAATGTTCATTACAGGCAGAACGAAAAAATTAAGGGCGCCACGTGGAGTCATTCCGGAAATCGTCGTCCGTCCTTGTCCTTTATTGCTGATATAAGCCCGAGCGATAGGCCAGGATCGTTAGCTATTTTGACGTGCTGCTGTGCATTTGATCTCAGATAGCGCGAGTGGCGGCCCAGATAGAGCGAACGGTTATCGTTTTGGAAAAATATTGAGCAGCCGATTGGAATAGAAAATACTTAGCATAATGTGCCGTCACGCTGCTTGAATTTTAAAACGTATTTAAGTATTTGTTTGGTTTTAAAAGCATTCGTTCGAGCATTCGTTCGAGCATTCGTTCGGGCATTCGATAATTTTATTCCCCCACCCCCTCACACCCATTGTAATAAATAATTCCGCGCTATTATTACGATCTGATAAATATGCGAGAAAGACTTTTAAAATACATTTATTAAGCCGAGATTAATCTGTAAACCTCAAATGAGATATTAAAATCAATCGGCTTAAACGGCCGAGCAATGTTTGAACGACTATAAATCTTTAAGCATTAATCAAGTAACAATTTCTTCAATTACCGTCTATTGACCAGAGAAAATTGAACAAGATTCATAAGCGCCATTGATTCATTTCGTGTCTGTAATTGAACTTTTTATCTCGATTTAATGCCGGGCTATAAATATAAAAATTGCATTGTTGATAAGTCACAATATATTTGATAGTTAGTTTGAGGAACATGGATTAATCATAATTGTTAATCAATTGTACGATCGACGAGGCTAAAAATACACGCTACCAAAAGAAAAAGAACAAAAAAGAAAAAGGAGTAAAAAAATTTTAATCGTCGCTACAAGATGATAAATGTTGATATTGTTGAAATGCTAAGTAGCTTAAAACAAGTTACAAATTTCCATCCAAAAACCATCTTATTTATTCCTTTAATAAAAAACATTGTTTGACTTAACTTAATTTATTTCAATGTAATGCATAGTTAATACGGTGATTAGCATTTTTATTTTAACATATAATTAATTTGAATATAAAAATCATTTTAAAATGCACTGATGCAATCAATAAGTATTTCAAGTTAAATTTTATCATTAAATTTAGCAAATAGTACATAGTATTATAGTATGATAGATAAGGAAAGTTGTAATAGAGACATTTTTGTTTTCTGTAATAAATAAGAAGTCGGAAATTTTTCGTATCACCTTTAAATCTTTAAATCTTTAAATCTTTAATGCCACATCTAGGAACACAGCAATATGGCAAAGATTTATTAAACATTAACATGCATGTCAGTTTTATAACTCGTGATGTATTAAAAAACTGCAAAATATTATTCGATTGATAAATTGAATGACTTGGGAATAAAATTCGTCGTTGCAATTAATTCAAACAATTTAATGCGATTCAATATTTGTAAAACCATAATATAGCGTAAGGGCTCGCAATTGATAATAATTTTCTCATTCGTTCGTAATGACCGTATTTTGAAGAAAAACAAAACAAAACAAAACAAAACAAAAAACATTTGATACAAATAATAACAAACAAGTAATAAAATAATTAGTAGTTTAAAATTAAAATGATTATTATTCTATTCATTATTGATTGGATCTATTTGCAACATTATACTTCAATCTCTATCGATGTATTGGAGAAGTTGCATATCTCATAATTCAAATATCCTGAAAAAATTATATGGATATAGAATTATTAGAAGATATTTTAAATTTGAATTGCATCGGGAAACGACTAATATCCATAAAGGCGCCAACAAGCCCAGACTTTTCTTATTCAATGAAATTTCCATTTATTTACAAGAGTACTTATCAATTATAAACGAAGCTGTAAAATTATCAAAGATTTTGTCAGATTCCTTTTTTATTATCACGTTTTATACACACAAGACTTGTCTCCGTAGTCAGAAAATAGAAATTGCATTGTCGAGCATACACTTTATTAACTATCATGACGTTTCATTGAATTAACTATGTTTAAAGGTATATGTTGATATACTTGCGCACACACGCGCGCGCACACACAAGCACACACCCTTCCCGCCCCACGCCCCAAGTAGTAAACAATAACGGCACTGAAAACACGAGCATGTTTATGTAGTGAATTAGCGGAGGTGCGCGATAATCGAGGAAAGCTAATTAATGAAATGGAGACTTCAATGTCGCCCCAAAGTGCGCTAAAACGTGTTTGCTCACATTTAATTCACTTTCAATTGAAGTACTATGTCGAATGCGATGAAAATACTTGAAAAATCATCTAGATGCACGACATCCTTCGATATTTTTTTTTTTTTTTTTTAAAGAATATTAGATATTTGAAGTTGTAATTCGTCAACGTAATAACGTTGGTTTGATTTTAGATAATTTTTTTTTTATTATTATTTATATATATATATATATATATATATATATATATATATATATATATATATATATATATGGAAACAGCATGTTTCTCTTCTCTGTTTTTTTCATTTTTATAAATTGTGTAAAATCACAAATGCATTTATATCTGTTCGCGTGAATGAGTTTAGATTTCTATCGGTTCGTGAATTTGACAAGTGTCGGCCAAGACTTGAATTCAATAATAGTTACAGCGATAATATCGGTATATCAATTATCGTTATCGCTATTCTTACGGATTAGATGGAAAATAAAGAGGTGCGATAAATCAAAATCCGTAGTCTATAAAAATCTTGGTTATGAATTTTTAGATTATTCTCGTTAACGAATACTGCATATTGTCGGTAAAAACTAAAAACAAAAACAAAAAACAAAAAAAAATAATGAAAAGAAAAAAAGAAAAGAAAATTTACAAGCCCGTGTAACTTGGAGCGTCTGCGATAAAACTGATATTGAAGTTTAATAATATATGCTTGTCATAAGTGGACCATATTGAGTCACAGACCTAATAACGATCCGTGTAAACTATAAAATAACGATTGTAGTGGTGGTAAGAACGATAGCGATGAAGGCTTCTCCTCGTACAACTTATTTTGTTGAGCACTAAAAGCATGGAGAACTTATATCGCTTATAAGTGAATTAGTAAGCATTCACAAACTATAGATTTAAACACGATAAGATTTTTACGTCGGTCATTCGATTTCTAGCATTCCCTGAAGTTTATTTTTCTCTTTCTTTCGTTCTTTCTCCCTTCTCTCCCCCGTCCCTCGCGCACTTTTTTTTTTCTAATTCTCTCTCTCTCTCTCTCTCTCTCTCTCTCTCTCTCTCTCTCTCTCCACTCGCACTCTCACACTCTCTCCGTTCTCTTTTATAACCACGAGGTGAGTAACAAAGGCAGCGGAGCAATTGAAAATATTTATAAAAACGAAAACAAGGGAACAATCATTGCGCTCGGGGTTTTGGTTATCCGCTGCAATACTATGTAAGTAGCGCGACGTTATCGGGGAACAATTATTAAACGCCAGCCTCGTGCCAGTACATGCGGCTTAGTTGACATTTGCTTTAATTGCAAAAGCCAATAAGTAGCCGCGTTGGGCCGTTTATTATCAAACTGTTTTCATAAGCATAAAAGACAATATTGCAAGGGAGATACACAGGAGGCGCATCGCGCGACTCGTACGGGACTCGCGAGGGCTAATAATCGGCCCTCGGTGATTGATGTGGACTTACGCAACCTACGGCGCCGCGTTATTCGACAAAACCGTCGGTCCTGCGTAAGCCTATTTTCAGTCTTGGGCCACCGACTCACTCGGCAAAAACTTGGCGACGAAAAAATGTAAACGCAGACTGGCTAGTGTGAGCGGGGACACCGAGAGACCGCGAGGACGCACCTCTGCACGCGCTTGGTTATCCTGGCGACTGTATGAGCTGATGTCCAGGTGGGCTCGTGGTCAGCTATCCATGGAGCCGGTGTCTACTTCCGATCCTCGCGTTCCTCTCCTCGCGGCACTCGCACGTTAAGCGCTCGACTTTGGCGGCGGTTACGGCGCGACTGACTAGCCACTGCTCGTGTCGTGCCCGACTCTGCCGCTTCTCCTCTCCCTCCGCGCGAGCGACAGTTCGAGACAGAGAAGGAGAAAGAGAGAGAGAGAGAGAGAGAGAGAGAGAGAGAGAGAGAGAGAGAGAGGACGAGATAGCACGTGCAGCAGCGGTGCCGATGCTCTCGGGGAGTTTCGCTCACCTTGGCGGCACCGCGAAGCCGAGCGCGAACGACGACCGCAGGGTATCGAGGTCGAGGATTACCGACCACCGGTAATTCAGCACCAGAGGATGTGGGAACACGACGACGTGTTGGCCCATTACGCGGGACAACATCTGTTGCGCACGACTTCCCGGTCTTCTGGATAAAGGCCGTTTTTTCTCAAACCCTAGGGACACTTTTTTGTTGCGAATAGCACTTGAAAATCTGCTTTGTCCGGACATCGTAGACCAGTTGGACGCATCTGCTTCTTCTTTTTTATTTATTTCTTTTCAAGCTATTTCGAGGCGTCATTTTGCATTACTTTTACACTCCAATCGTGTACGGCTTTGTCAATTACAAGGGGGAAGATAAAGTTTCGAGAAAATTTCAATCGTACGCTTGACGATCGTTCTTCGTCTCTTTAATCTAAAATCTAGTTGAATTATCCTTAATGCCATTGTCATATTATTCAATTGTATTTTGATGATTGTGCTCGAAGCATGAAAGAAAGAGAGGGTGGGGGGTGGGGGGGGAAGAAATTTCTTAAAAATTATATCATTTCGTATATTGTTAATAGGAATTCAATTCGTGTTTTTATTTTACTTAAAATGTTGCGTTAATATTTCGTAGCTCGATTGGCATTTTTCATTCTTTAAAGTTTGAATGAGAATGAAAAATTTTTTAAACGTGTGGTAAGAAATCGAAGTCGTTAAAAGATAATTTACATAATAAAAATTTATAGAAAGAGCTATCGAAGAATAAAGCTTACGTTAAGATCCTTTAAAAAAAAAAAAACAATACTTTCTCTCTCATATTATCTATGTATTTATCAATCAATGGATTTACTTTGTTCTATTTATAATATACTGATTAGTATTAATAGAATTAGTATTAATAATTAAAAATTAGTATTAATAAATTAAAAATAGCAGATTGCTTATTAAATTTAATGGGGACATTTCAATATCGAATTGCCAAAAAATTGCTTAAGATGAAATGTCTCTTGATTTACTATTTATTATTTCAATTTGACAATCATATTTCCAATGATAAGCACATAATCTAATATTACGAATTTGCTTATTGGGCTTGTAAACTTAAACTAAAAAATGCAAATTAAATTTGAATTGTGATTTTACTATTCTTACCTCATATAATGAAATGCTTAAGTATCAACTTGAAAATAATAGAATAAAAAGCAATTGTAAAGTAAACAGGTTCGAAATGAAAATCTTATTCAGCTAATGCAAATTTATGTTGATCGTTGACATTCATGTCCAAAAGACTTTAATGGAATTGAAAAGTTTCTGTTACGACTTAAATTCTTCAATATGAGAAATCTTTATTTGATCGTTGGTTTTATTTGATGTGACGTAATTCATAAGACAAATTTTTTGTGGAATTAAACTATCAGTTTTTTGAAAGGTTTAATAATATCCGAGCTGCGAAAATTCAAATAAAAATATTACTTTAAACCGTTAAATACTTTTCGCCTACTTTATTACGTGGCATTAGAAATATGTAATTGTTAATATTAAACAAACTTTTTTTTCCTATTGAAGTAAATGATAAAAACACATAAGCATCTTATTACGAAATCATCGCAATTAAGAGAATATACAAATAATAGCACAAAGAAGGTAAAAATAAATTTCTACTACTACATACAGAAGTATATTTATTTAATGAAAAATTATCAGTTCCGTATGTTTTTAAACTACTCAAATATCTAAATAAAGTAATTTATTTAAATTTATACTATGTATAGCTGAGCACTCGAGTACATTCACATACATATAATTGGAAGAAAAAAAAACTATTGATATATATATATATATATATATATATATATATATATATATATATATATATATTTGTATAAAAAATCGTTTTATAACAATAGTGTCGATAACCCTTTAAAATTGTCAACTATGTTTGACTGTGAAAGATAAGGGAAACGCTATTTATTCGTAATTTTAATTATCGTATTAATTATAGATATATGCTAGGAATAACATAGCAAAGGTATAAAAGAATTTTCCACTTTATTGGAGTAAACTTCTTTGAAAATTACTTTTTTTTTTAATACAATATTTTATTCTTTATGCTATGAATGCATAGCTTATAAGTTAAAATTTAATTTTACTTACTATCACAAAAGCATATAATAAATCATTACTTTTAACGAAATACTTATATTATTTTAACTCCTTAATACTGTAGTAAATTTGCTTTTGAAACATCGGAATACTCGCTCATGTTTCCTAGCAATAACATTATAGTCTACATTACCCAATTATCATACTAAACTCAATTCATATTCTTTGTTAAAGAATCTGTTATATATTTCTTAGGCCACTCGAGTCCACATAAACAATAAATTTAATTTCTCAAAAAGTCCATTAATTCAATTAATTATCAAAAATGTGTATTAATTAATGGTAAATAGGCGCTCCCTAACTTCCTTTCGGGATGATCAGTTATTGATAAAATGTTAACTTGTAGATGTAGTTATTTGCTGGCCCCACCTAAAGATTTCCAATTCCAATGTCCAAGTTCATTAAATCCAAATATTCGAGGTATTTTATAAACGTATTGCTTGGGCAAGAAAAACATTAAATTGATTAAAAATGAACGACTGTCGTTTAATAAAATTGAAAAATAAATTCTTCGCGGATTCTGCTTAACTTAAATGATAAAAATCTTCTATTAATCTGTGTTATTGTAAAACGACACCCGTGAACTCCATACGAGTTTCATAATCAATAACGATGAACAGTGATTGGTTGCCAGATTAAAAACAGCCTTCTACAATTACCCCTTTCACGTATTTTGACACTTTGTAGGGATTATCAGAGGCGAGTTTAATTACTTCAATTGAGTTCGTGCGCTATTGACTATATGGCAAAGGGGAAGCGTTATATCGTAAAAGTACCAGCACTAGGAAGTCGAGTTCCGAATAAAGTCACAACTCGACGACATCCGTACTTAAGCAAATCAATCGCGGATCCTGGGCTTAGCAAAAATAATACCAACCAATCGCTATCTCGCGCTTATATATGCCAATTATTGGGACTATTTTCGTCAAGTTTGCGGGCTTCGTGTGACGCTGTGCGCGGCTTTCATCGATGCGCATTACGAAATCACTACTACGAGTCAGGACAAGATGCTTGATTGACGGTAATCACGAAGTTTATCCAAATATAATAAAGCGAGCTATCGACATTCGATTTAACAAGCAAGTGCATTAAATGTATATATATATTAGATAAAATGGAAACCGTCGATCTAGACAAATTGCCTTTGTTTAAATGGGGATGAGCTTAAATTGCCCGTGGCAAATAAAAAAGTAAGATTCAAAAGTAATTGAAAGAAGTATTGTATTACCTACTTTTATTATTTCTTTTATCCACTGTAATATGTAGCGGTCTCCGTCACACTTTTAAGCATTTTTATCCTTACGCATATCAATTATGTGGAGGGCAGCGCCTACCTTATGTACTCGTGTATTTGCACGTAAAATACATGCATCGCCGATTATCTAATAAGCAAATCCCCCATTCGATAATAAATCATTTATTTTACGTAAAACGTGGCCGATTATAATTATATTATTATTATGAAATAAAAGTGATGATGTATCAAATCTGAACGTCAACGTGCTTCACGCCAAGAACGATTCAAAGAAAGTATTGCGCTTAAAGACTCAAGCTTCTTTCTAAGAAGAGCCACATTGTATATAAAATTTCATATCTACTTTTGTTACGTGTTCTTGCATTATCGGTAAAATCTATGGAACTTCTGCAATACTCTTCTTGTATATTTAGAATATAGTTTAAAAAATAAATTTACGAACGAATCTCACTTCACTTTATTATTTCCAATGCCTACTTTTATAAACAAAATTTTATTCAAGCTCAGATGTCAATGTATATTTAATCATCTACATTAATGCAATTTCCGACCTGTTGGAAAAGCCATATTAATTTCATTCGGTCAATTCACTTTCACGCCGATAATCGACTATTTTAATAAGTAAATCAGATGGGTCGATTAGAAAGGCCTGTGGTGAAGAAGAAAAGTACGATCTTTCTTTGCATTCATGCTCGATGCGGCGAACGGATAGCAATTAATTATTGCACGAAAAATATAATATAAAAGTAAAATTACAAACTTTAATTGTAGAATAATATTTTTGACTGCTAGATGTGGCGACATATAAATAGAGAAGTACATTGCGACAATGCTCATATATATATACATAAACTG
>NW_011948418.1:7426343-7430895 GCF_000503995.2 Ceratosolen solmsi marchali
TCAGGAGTAATTCAAGAAATTTTCATCAATTATCAAGAATCTTACAATACGATCCGACGGAAAAATGAAAAGGTACAATTGCTACGTATTATCATTTAATAATGTTATCAGCGATATTACATCTTATCCTAGTGTATGCTTATCAATGACGGTAATTAATAGATGAATGCCTTTGATTATTATTATTATTATTATTGTTTTATCGTTTATCAGGATTCTTATCATTGCTCTATTAATTAGAATTTTTATATCATTCCGTTTCTCTCATCATTCAATCAAGTTGTTACAATGATTATTATTATTATTCGCTTTCTGTATACCTTTATATTTTTAATCCATTAATTTACTTACACCATACTATATTATCTCGTAGTATTTGTAAAACAATGAAATAAAAAGAATAGTTGAAAAAAATAGTGGTGTAGTTAATTATTCATGTTATTCAATTGAATTTTCTCTATTTACAAATAATAACAACTACATTTCTCATAAGATAATTTTAACTTGGACAATGTTTTTTTTTTGTTTTTGATTTTGTTTTTTTTTTTTTTATATTTTTTATTTTTTTGCTTTTGCGTTTATAGTAATTGATGAATTATTACAGAATGGCAAAATTGTTGTAGTATCGAAGTTTCTATTGCATCCGAGTAGTAAATAAAGCGTCCACTGAAGTTATTTAGTACACTCGTAATAGTGGCATTGTATTTGTAGAATCTTTTGTAACAAACAAGTTTTAAACAATGACTTATGAGTATTATATAACCTTGAATGAAACGATAACTAAGAATATCAATAAGAGCATATAGGTTTTCATATGCACAAATTTTTAATTAAATCCATATATTATACAATATACAATTAAATCAACTATACAATACATATCTAATCCAATCTTAATAATTACATTTTTTGTTAAAATACAAAAAAAAATATATACATAGTTCATAAATAGGTCTGATTGAATGTTACGTATGAAAAGAAAAAGAAACTTGTATTATTATTATTATTATTTTTAATGTAAGAGTCAAGTAGTTTAAGAGCTCGGTGATTTAAATAATCTACATTATTTCAACATGTAGAGCCAACAGGAAATTTTTTATTGTACATTTAAAATAACAACATTTTATATTATTAATATTATTAAAAGTACATAGAAACTTGTATATCTTCGAAATATCCAATTTTCATCATCGATAATACAACAATGACAAATAGTAATTTTCCATTATTTTACCGATTGAAAATTGGTTTCCGTATTATCGGAATGAACAAGAAGAAATGACCAAGATCTTTTGCATTAAATAATGCTTCGATAATTAAATGACCCGCCACCGTGATACTTTTCAAATTTTTTATATTTGTTCGATCGATAAAGTTAAATAGCAATTATATTTTGTAGAATAATACGATAAGTCGTAAAATGGAGATATTATCAATTATTAATTTTCATATTAAATTCATGTTTTATCAGACAATAATTTTTATTTAATAGAATATTGTTTTCAATATTATTCTTTTCAATTATCATTATGATTTAAGATTCAAATTTATAAATCGATTAACAATAAAGTTACTGACAAAAATTAATCTTACGTTAATGAAGAATAGATGAAATTAATTAATAATGAAATAAAATACAATGTCGAGGAGAATGAAATAGTCTAAATAGAATAAATGACATCGTGGGACAAATGTATTAACTCATTGAGCAATCATCGAATTTCAATGATATTTCATTACGATTAATTAATTAGAACTGTTTTTTTTTTTTAATCGACCATCGAACGTTGAAATAATATTTAATACAATGTTTAATTATTTAATTATTAATTTTAAATTTAATTATTACATAGTTTAGCTAAATGCCAAAATATCATTTAACAATGTCAACACTTGTATCTGCTTGTAATTATTCCAAATTTAATATAGCGGAGTAGCATATTCTTTCCTTTTCAACCGAATCCTTTTATCTCCAAGTAATGCGGAAGTCCATCAATAAGCGATAAAAAGTAGAGAGAGAGAGAGAGAGAGAGAGAGAGAGAGAGAGAGAAAATAATAATAAAAAATGTCGTAAATTGTCCGGAAGACAAAAATGAAGTTTGGACAAGATTAATTAAGTACTTGGAACTATCGAGTACAAGTTTTTGAACGGGTGGCTCGGAGTGTGGGATACATTTTTATTTCTTCAAAATCTTTCTCACATCTCCCGAGCCGAAAATTGCTCTTACATAGAAGCTAAGTCGCCGAGACAAAAGAAAGAAATGGCAAGCACGCGAAGCTCTATTGAAGAATAGACGTTAAAAAAAGGCCGCGGGAACGACCTCCTTTTTTTTCTATTTCTGGAAGTGGACGTCACTTCGCTCCCGATTGACTCAGGCCCGGGGATAAGCGTTTGTCAAGTCGAGCGTGACCGCGAAATGCATTCATGTTTTAAAAGTTACGCGATAGGCGGCACTTACATTTACGACTCTCTAATCGTTCGTGTGCTCGTGCCCTCGTGGTGTAAGTGGAGATGCCGTCGATCGTTTGACATTCTCGTGTGGGATATCAATGTAGGTTTCCTCGCTCTCGTATGATAGCAGGCGAATTGCATATGGCGATTCACACGGAGAGGTCGCTTAATCGTTCGGTTGCAAAGTTTCCAAGGTAAATACTTAGAAGATAAGTAGGCTAGCGCTGATTGACGATTTGACTATTATGGAAATAAATGATCATCCATGTTTTCTGCTCTACGTTTATCGTTTCTAATAACAGTCTGACTATAAATTAAATGAATTGTTAAATAGGCGGAAATCTGGCATGGAGTATGGCTGGGTGATACTTTATTAAAATTGACGAAGATTTATTGCGAAAGTAATGTGCCGTTCTTAGAAAATTTTTGCGAATGCTAGTAAATGTAGAGTGCCGTTAGTAGGCTGGTTCATTGCAAAATATTTTGCAAAATTTTTTAATATTGTACAATTAGCTAGTTAGCTATTAATATGATTAATGTATCTCCTTACAATGCGTTTTAGTCTCTTGTGTCAATATTCGCGTGTCCCTCTAATTTATTCGATTAGTCACGTGATTACCTGTGCCCGAAAATTTTGTTGTAATATTACAAATAAAGCCAAGTCTTATTCAAATTCAGTTAATTATTACCTACTGACGATTTACACTTTAAAGCATTATAATCGTCATTCAAAGAGTTTTACTTTTCATAAATTGAATGCCACGTTTGGCTTGCTTAATACCAACATCTCCAGTATCTCCGATTTTCTCTAATTTGTTAGATTGGAAAATAATGTTATTTGTAAAATTTACATTTTACACGTATTTAACAATATATCGATAAATTAATTCAAATAATCGGTTTAATCTTCCATATAATTTAAAAATCTCCGAATAAATTCTTAAGAGCAAATTAAAGTTCATTGCAATTTATGAAATAAATTAAAAAGATTTTTCGGAATCGCGTGATATCACTGAACTCGCATTTGAGCCACACTTCATCGCAAATAGCTAAGCCAACTGAAGTGTACATTGATTTCAAGGCCACCGCATGCCCTTTACAAACATGAGAAATTATAAGAGATCGGGTTTCTTCTTTACGATAATTACCATGAATTGCATATCAATAAACAATACGCGCATGCTGACCAATAACAAGCAGCCACAGTTATATTTTCGTCCCAAAAATGCAAATACCATAGGAATAATTATTGTTTGATATAAATAATAAATAATATTGGTATTAGCTAGAAATAGTCAATATTTAATATGCGTAGGTTTACGCAATGGGTAGAGAAAAAGTGTCGTTATATAAATAATATCCATTGATTATTTTATAGCTGTAATTTTTTGTAATTTCTATTTTTATGGGACTTCAAGCGGAAAATGATGACTTTTTAATTTTATTATAATGCCAAGAGACATAGATAATTACATAAAGCAAACAGTTAAGAGAGTGTATCCTTTTTTTCTTTTTTCTGTTTTTTTTTTATTCTTTTTTTTTTAATTTAAATATATATACATGTGTGTGTGTGCGTGTCTGTGCGCGTGCGTGCGTGTGCGCGCGCGCATATGTATGGATGAGTAAAATAAAATGTTGAATAATGAGCTAATTAAAAATTTGTTGTGCATAATTAATTGTACAAAAAAAATTTCTTACATAAGGTACCCTTGATTTAAAAGTCTTGATTAGTTTCTTGAAAGTCTGTTTTATTTTTAATTAAAGCCAATGATTTATGGTACAGTTGGTAAACTAGAGTCGCAGTCAAAGTAAAGCAAAGCACGCTCCGTCGACTTTTTATTTTATGGCTACACTACGAACTATTCAACGATACCTCGAATAGTTGCACCGAGGCTAATAATTTTCAAGAAGCGCGTGTCTTACAACGCAATACGCCATTCATCGAAATATCTCGGCCGATCGCTTTAAGGGCGACGATAAGCATCGAACAAAGCAAACGAGTCTCGAGAGGGTGGAAACTCGATCACCTTAACAATGGCTATAAGAGAGAGGACCTCGAAGAGACTAACGATCCTTGTACATTGTTTGCCATGGCCCCTC
>NW_011948418.1:7430956-7482659 GCF_000503995.2 Ceratosolen solmsi marchali
GAGAGAGAGAGAGAGAGAGAGAGAGAGAGAGAGTGCGTGCGTGTGTGTGTGTGTGAAATTAAAGGCTCGTTAACGGGCACTTGGAATCTCGTCAGGGCTCCCCGTATGCGCAGGTGCTCCAGCCCCGGCGACCATCTATTATCTTCACCTTCGACACCTTCTTCGCAGAATCATCAACGGGGATGCGACTGGCAATTTCCAATTGTACGTTGCTTTTTGCGTCATTTGGCTAAAAGTCTCGTGCCGCGTGAGCCGTTGCGACTTGAAGCCGGATTTCCTCGTCTTATCTTTTACGATTAAATTTCGACGATGTCTTCGAGTCGTTTTTTTTTCTCTTCATTTAATTGGCCGGTGAAAATACTAACTTTACTTAATTATTATGTAACGAAGATACGCAAAGTAGAGATGGGAGCAAGTTTGTAATTTTAAAGCGATAGGCTATTCTACGTTCCTTATAATTGCTTTTAATACATGAACAGTAATGTTTTTATAAAATGATTTTTTTTTTTTTTTTTTTTTAATTTTTTTACTTATTACTTTATTTGAATATTTATTTAGAAGGGACTTCACTCTTAATGTATAACGCGAGCGTATTGTATTACTATTGCTAGTGTGAGTTATAAATTATTGTGAATAATGAAGTAAATTTATAAGTCTATTAAATAGAGGTAAAAAAAAAAAAAAGGAGAATGTAGTGCAATCATTTTTTAAGATTTGTTTTTCCCCAGCACTGGATACCACGAAGATATAAAAATATTTTAATATATATAGAATACATTCAACGCGCGTACAATTCATAAGAATTGTAATTAGTTTCCTTCATCCATATTAATTAAGATAAGAGGCCGTAGCCTGTCATAGGTAATAAAAATTTATACCGTAATGCAACTTTATACTCTATAAACAATATTTAATACATTAACAAATAATTTATTATAATATTAATACGAATCTTTCATCTCGTGAGTCTTGTCTGTATTAACGTCAATCATTATCATCGCGATAAGTATTTTTCCATATAATGCAGATGTTTTGGATTTCTGTATTATTGATTTTACGTTACGCATTAGCTTTTTCTTCGACAGGATATTCTACTAATCTTCAAAATTCCAACGACTGAATGGAAATGTTATTTAACACTTTAAAGCATTATAACAATTAGATTATAAATAAATTTTATATTGCGATCGTCCGTTCGTATTTCAATTCGACTTCAATATTTCCAAAGCATATAAGAACATATAAAACTATCGCTTTGTTTATTTTATCTTAAACATAATCAAGCATCTTATGATTAAACTTCTAAGTTCGTGTTAAAGACGAATTAAAACAAATATTTTACAATAATGTAATGAGTAAACTAAAACATGGGCTCAAGTCAAATATATTTTGTAAATATCGATTATATAAGGAAACCTACAAACGCGAAGGAAAGAAAAAATAATAAGGAATGAAAACTTTAATCTCATTGAAACATCATTAACTTCATAAAATTGAAAAAATAATGATGATTACGAAGCAATAGAACGAATGGGTTGTAAAAAAAAAAAAAAAAAATTGCAAAGATAGGAATATGTTTTTACTATTTGACGAAAGAGATATGAAGAACTAAGTGAGCGAAATACTTAAGAAGCTAATGATAATTCGAAACAATGATTTAATTCTAGAAGAACAAGTAAAATAATATTTAAGTAATAAATTAATATTATAAGGATGTTTAAATAATAAGGAACCGTCACAATAGCATAATAGTAATAATAACGGAATGAAAAACAATGGGAAAAAAATAGAAAAAAGAAAAAAAAAAATAGAAAGTGTATCGATCGTTCGTTTTGGATTAGCAAATTGGACGTAAAGTCAATATATAAAGTAATATTTTGAAAATGATATATGATAAATATACACGGCTATAAAGTCAAGTTATAAGCACTTGGTAAGATCAGATAGATTTTAGTTGGAAGCAGCGAGAGCAGCGGTAAGGTTAATCGAGGATACCAATGGTTTGCTTAAAAGTCAAGGAAACTGTTTTGATAAGTTATTGGATGTTCGTGATACTAAACTGAAATAGAATAGATCGCAATATATCCATTCCTCTAAATTCAATAAACGAAGAACCATGGTTTTAAAGATACATTTACTAGTAAATTACAAATCGATTAGTAGGTTTTTATAAATTAACGAATAAATATACAATCGACTATATAGCTAAGGTTAACGATATTTTCGTTTTATGTTTTTGCTTTTGTTTTACTTTCTTTTCTTTCTTTCTTGTCGTAATTATATTTAAAGAATGAAGAAAATTTATTATAATGCCAGCCTTGAATAAGAGAAATAACATAGTTTCTGACAATTACTGATGGCATTTAGCATTATACTTTCATTATCATGTAATGGAATGAAAAAATAGTGGAAATAATATCTGTAATTTTCACTGCAATACATCGACTATATAACTATGTATATAACATAATAATACACGCGTACATAATGCTCGAATATATAATTGAATATTGAAGCAATAAATAGAGGTATCAACCAATTATTTAAAATCTTCAGAATTTGTAGCTTATTATTAATATTAATGAAGCAATAAAGTGCAATTTCATTATAATATGCATACATATATATATATATATATATATATATATATATATATATTTATTCATATTCATAAATTGAGAATAAATTTAATGAATGTCGCTCTGTGAATTTTATTATTCTATTTAGTTTAAACGATTAGATTTATAATTTAATCAATTTAATAACATATGGTAAATTTTAACATATATATATATATATATAATAAAATAATGTTACATTGATAATGGAGAAGATATATTTTAATCCAATAATAAATTAAATACGTCATTAATTAGTGGCAATTTGAAATACCATCACGTGGATGACAATTAAACACTTATGAGTGAGAATTCTAATAAGATAAATTGACTTAGATATTTGTTATAAAACAATTAAAATGAAAATTGTTCAATAAATCATGCAAATAATTAAGAATACTTACTTAGTGATAAAAATAACGATTATTTATTTCTTTTTAATAACAATATCTTTCTTTGTCTGTCTGTCTCTCTCTCTCTCTCTCTCTCTCTCTCTCTCTCTCTCTCTCTCTCTTTCTCTCTCTTTCGCTTACTATCAATAAATTGTTGAAATTTTTTTTCATTACGGTACAAATTAAAAATTTGAATTTGCTTTGGACTTTAATGTTTTGGTAGCTTATATATTCGCGAAATGTGAGCTCTTATAAAATACGAAGAAAGAAAATTGAGAGAATCCGAAAATAAAGTGCTTATAAAGATATTTGGAGCGAAAGCGGACGGAGAAAGCGGAGAATGCAGGAAATTTCATAAATATGAGATGAAGGAACTCTAATTTCGCCCAAAAATATAGGGGTAATTAAATCGCGTATATTAGGATGGCCGAGACACACGTTCGAAGTCGCGGGTTGAAAATAAAAGTGTCGCCTCGGATTTTAAGCGGAAAAGCGAAAAATAAAAGAGTTCGAAGTAGGCAATAACGAAATTATGAATATAATATTAAATGAGAGTTATAATAAAAGTAAAGTTAGATGCAGCTGTTGGAAAATTAAAATTATCAGACAATACATTTTCGCATTTACATTCCGATGGATGTCTGAGTATCCAAAATTCAGCTTTAATAATCCTCGAATTTTATTCGATTCGCCAAACGTAACGTCAACTGCAAATGGCTCAAAACTTTCAATAATCAATCAAATTGCACCCGCTATCTTACTACCCTCATATTCGAATAAATAAGTTTCTAATACTCGTTGGTCGGAAATAATTTTCAAACTCGTACGGCTACGCTCGTACGCGGCTATCGCTTCGTCTCACATACGTATCGAGTAATTTTCAACGCGGGTTTAAGCCACTTTTTCCCTCTTACTTCGCTCACAGACTAGGCACGAGCATTTTTACGGAAAGCGACGGCGATATCTTGGCGCGCCATCAGAATTAAAAATTCGCATTGCCGAAACGAGCGTCGTCGCACGCGGAATATTAATTTCATGTCGCGCACGTCCATTAGACTCGATCGCTCGTCCAGCTCGCTCGGCTCCGAAATTTTAAAACGAGCCCAAAAAACCTCCAGCTCCCTTTCCCGCTATCTCGGTCTCGCTCTTACGTAGCAGCAACAAGAGCCTTCGTCACTGGACTCCAGTGACCGACCTCCATGTTTAATGCATAGACGGTCGCGTCGGTCGAATCCGTGGCCCTGGGCCGATAATGCCAGCGCACTCGGCTGCGCTTTAAGGACACTCACTCGCGCTCGATTTTCATTCCCGAGCGATTCGCGAAAGGCCAGAGGGACGAGCTCCCCCAAGCGAGCTCTAGACAAGGAACATTAGGCCGCTCTATCGCCGGCTGAATAAGGAGAATAATAGCCTGTAGAGAGGATTGAAATGTTATAACGTATATAACGTAAATCTTGTAATCTCATTACTCACGGTTTAACGGCTACTTAACGCTTATGTATGTGCAGCCTACAATAATATCTACGCGTTTATATATATATATATATATATATTCTAACCGGATTTAATTTAAAGATTAATTCCCATTGTTTTTGTTAGAATTGATTCGTGCCTGATTGTATAGGCGATGGTCGATCGAATATCAATGGCAGTTTGGGAAAAAATTTTATAATCGCGCGAGTAATTATTATCGAGCGCGTTGAAATTTGTTGGTATTTGTGCCGTTGCAAGAAACGATGCAAGTAACGATGGCTTTGTGAATTAAACGATCTTCCGACAGGGCGTGCGCACGTAAAATAGCGTGCAACGTTGTTTCGAGGGAGAGATCGATCTCTTTATTAAAGCGGGGAAGCACTCGCACTCGGCTAGCCATAAGAGCGAATTGAAAAATTATCGTGTATCTCGCTCGCACGTAGCGAAAGCGCGTCGTGCGCTACAATACGAAAAAGATTTCTAAGAATTTTATAATTCAAGGCTGTCAGCTTATCGACTCTTTAATTCATCTGAAACGAAAGCTTGACAAAGTTTCTCTTCGTCATCGTAAGTGTGGCTATTGTTTTGAGCTACGATAATAAATGTTAAGTATTTTTCAAAAGCGCGCAATCAATGAAAACTATATAGAGGCTCTCGCGGATAAGTCATAATCATTGATCGAAATCCTTACGCAAATCAGTTGATTCATTCGAAAATGTATTTATCGTCGAAATCTATAAAGATTATTATATTAATGCATGGCAATTTTAGATTATAATCCTTACAGATTTTCCCCATTCCCTATAATTATTATTTCCTTAAGAATACCTAGTAAATAATAGATTTTACTCAGATATCACGATACATTGGACGAGACAAACGATCTACAAAGTGCAAAAGCAATGTAAACATATAACTATTTATTGAAGTAGAGACACTTCTATCTCAAGTCCCGATAAGCTCCGCAGACATTTCTTCGAATAAAGGACAAAAGCTCCAGTTCTCCCAAATAATCCAATATATGCATCTTAAATATATAAATCATCCAACGTAGTAAACCCCGATGTCTCTTGGTCCCCTCCCGCCCATCCTCGCTCCCGTCATCGTCAATTTATTTTAACTGATAGAGCCGCAGGACGAGGGCGGGATGTGCAATCCAATTCGATAAAGTGACGTTTTACAAAGAGTCGCTACGTCGTAGTCGCGAGTCTTGGCTAACTTGGCCCTGTCGGCTCCGCCAATGACTCTCTCTCTCTCTCTCTCTCTCTCTCTCTGACTCTTGGACTCGCGCAAACCTCCACGGGCCCCAAGATAATGCATAATTCAAGCGTAGGAGTCGCTGCCGGCGGCTTCCGCTACGCGCGTATACACTTTGCGCGACAATCGACGCGTTTGGCCCTCCGACGACTTAAATGCTTAAATAAAAAATGGAAAATAAAATTGGGTAAATAAAACGAAAATAAGGGCCAATTGTTCGGCCGAGCAAACACCGCGACGGAGTTTGGACGAGGAGGAGTGCCAAGTGCCGGGGGAATACTTGTCTCCAGGCTGGCTTTTTTCCATTTTCGGAGAGAAATAAAGTACGAGTGCCGCCTCTCGAGCTCTCTGCTTCGTTGTTTTGAAAGTTCCTGCCTTCCGAGCATTACGCTGGCATAATTTAACATTGCGATGGTAATGAGGCCTACGAAGGCTTTTGTAAGCTCGCGTTTTAACGAAATAGTGAGCGGTGGATTGTTGTGAGCTCGTTGGTACAAGTGTTGGCGAGGATTATCGATGCGCGCGCTTCTGATACGACCCGATCGTATGCCCATTTTCGAAATAAATGTTCGTTAATCGATTTATGACGCGCCTAATAATTTGGAACGCGCTCAACATTGTAAAGCGAGGCACAGTCAAGCGTGTCATAACATTGCGCAATTGAATTTTTGCAAATATATCGTTCGACTAGCAAGATTCAACTTGCTGAATACTTATAAAAGTGCTTATTTTTTTATTTTTTTTTTTATCTCAAAATATAAAAGTATTCAGATTGGATTTTCTCCGTTATTTAAACGCACTCTAATACGAATACTTTCAATACTTTCGATAAATCGCTAAATCTTATGCTTCGTTTCCTTACAATTACACAATATTGACAATTACTATCTTTATTTCGTACTTAGTATTATTTACGTATCGTGCCGTGCCAACACATTGTTTCATGAATTCAGTGTTCCATCACAAATGAAAGTCCATTCTTCTATTTTTAGATTAAAAACACTCCTTTTGTTATATATTCGCTGCTAAAAGTCTTAAATTTAATATGTAATTGCCTGACAAAATAGTGAATATTATAATAATTTTTAAATCGTTAAATTTTAAGTATTACAGAATATTTATATATATATATAAAAAAAAAAAAAAAAAAGGTAATTTTTCAAGCAATTTAAAAAAAATTAAGAATTTAAAAGTTATCGTAGAGAAATAAATTTAGATATTTTTGTACGAATAATTTTTAAAAGAATATTTGAAAATCGCATAAGTTTGAGATTAAACAAAACTTTAATTTATATAAAATTGTATTATGGAAATTTATGGAAACTTTATTTCCATATATCCTAGCTTCGATTATTTTTATAATTAATTTTAAAAAGTAAAAAAATTGTCCGATCAATCAATGTATCAACAATCCAATTTATTTCCGTTCTTTTTTTTTTATACAATTTCTATTATATTTTATGTAATAGCTGATATAGTTGTAAATTCAAAAATAATTTAAAATTTTTTTTTTTTTTTTTTTGTTTTAACAGTTACATTATGCAAGTGCAATGCGTTTCTTTTATTTGATTTCAAACCTGGAATTTAAACTATGTAAAAGTAATTTGTTTTCATTTTTTTTTTTTTTTCATTCTTTCAATATAATTTACATAGATTTTGATTGATTATCTACGAACAAGATGGAAATATTATTATTTAATAAAATAAATTTATCCCCGACACCGTTTTATTATTTGAATGATTAAGTACGAAGGGCACAATTGTTTCGAATTCTTCCTTCTTACTTGATCAATGTCGTTACATTATTTTGTTTTTTTCAGATATTATATTACACACTGTGCGTTAGTTTTATTACTTGTTAAATGTAATTCTAACATGTTAGTTAACATACCCTATTGTTACTTTGTTCATTTCTGATCTTGCTGATCGGATTATATTCTAAGAGATTAATTAACTAATTATTATATTCCTAAGAGATTTTACATTGCACGTGATTTTTATTATTTTGGATTCGAAATCACTACTACCACGAGCTCATTGTCTCTTACATACACGTATGCATATTTAAAAAACATATTTTCTTTGTCGGCATTCGACAGCCGTATTTCCCACCCATTATCTATGTAAAAAAATGTTTTGTTAAATTAATAAATGACATTATAAATTCAAGCTTATATCTCGAATACAATACAATGTATTATAATATTGTTACATAACGAATTATAAAATGATAAGTATAATTAATGATTATTAAATATAATCATTAATAACGTTTATTATCGATTTACACGACCTAATTGAATATTGTAAATAATACAATGTATTTACGTATAATATTATTTATTACAGAGCGTATTGTAAAATGGTAAAAAAGGTATATTTTAACATTGACTTGGCTCTTGCAATTATTAGTATGAAAATAATGTACTGCACGAGAATCTGTTAATTTAATCACTTTGGCAATCAAAATGTCACGTTATCGAGCAATAATATGCATTCTATTGCGTGATTGTAGGAATAAGCAGTCGTAAGGATATAAAATATTAATGGCCATAGACTAATTGATGCGTAATAGTAAGAGTAATGTAGACGTCAATGAAGTAACGCGTTCCGTGTTGTAGGTGAATCGAAGGGAAACGCGCGTTAACATTAGTGGTTGAATCGCAAAGAAAATGACAGACAAGGAAGCAGACACGTGCATAGGAGAGAAAACAAAAATCAGACGCTATAAATTGAAAAAAAATTTAACGTTGTAGAGTTGAATTCGTTTTGACCGACTTGACAAGTAGAGTTGATTGCGGATAGTGGCGTCAGATGGCAGCAGTAACCAGTTAATTTCCTTGTCGGATATAGCGTTGATAATAAATTTCGAGGGAGTTTTAGGAAGGAAAAGGATGTGAGAAGTACGTAGAAATTCCGCGCTCCCCTTAACGAAGTGAAATTGATGCTACGCGAGCAGGACACAATGACCTCGCGCATGTTAATTATTTACTTTACCATCGTACCTTTATTTTCGCCCGCACGTTTCCTTCTCTCCATGTTTTGCCATTTAGTCTAACGCTCTCTTTTATTAGGCGATTCAGCTATTATTATTGTATTTACTAGTGGAGCACAATATTTACTAGAGATAACAAAGCTTCGATTCAGATTCTTAAAAAATGATATAACGACTTCAAGTAACGCGTTCGGCCTAACTATTCATCCATTGGCTCTAAAGGCTTTAAGATAATAAGAAAGTTATGGCATTTTATTAAAATTAATAACGAATAGCTCTTCAAGTTCTAATAATAGTATACACATGTGTATATATCAATTTTTTAACTATTAAATTATCCAGTATGAAATCAGTTGTAAGACAATGTAAGACATAGTTTATTCCGCAATTCAATTCATTTTGAAAAAAAAGGACCAAGTTATTCGTTATTCCTAATTTGTAAATTGACAAAAGTTCTTATTTTATGTATAAACTTTTTGATTCGTACGACATGAAGCATAAAAGCTAATATTGTTACGATTATATTAGTTTGACAACTGTAATTTAAATTAATATACAATTATCATAATTTTGAAATATAGTCATAAGTTAAAATTAAAATTTGTCGGTAAAATTATTCAAGCATTTTATTTATTTATTGCTTAATTAATGCTGTAAAAGACCATTATATCTTTTGATCGATGTAGTGGATTAATGAAATATTTTATTATAAGTTGTTTAAAATTTATTCAATTTCATGCCAAATCACGAATGTAATTTTCATTAACATAGTTTTTGATATAGCGGTTTTAATTTTAAAAGGTAGAAAGAACAGCCTTGCTAATTGCATTTTTTAAAGTGTATCCGCGAAGCTGGATGCACGATGTGCAAGAATTTTCCCGCCATGACAGTAACGCTGACATTCTTAAAATACTTTTAAAAACTCAATAGATACGCTCGTTTATATAGGGAATGCCAGGGAAAAGTGAATTATGAGGTACATATGAATTTTGAAATATAATCATTTTTATTACATAACTTATTTTAATTTCATTTACTCGGCTAATTTATATTATATATAGAATAATTATTCGACTTATTCAATACTTATACGTCAAGATATTTCTATTTATGATAAACAGAAAACATTAATTATTATACTTTTACTTGAAATATCTGGTATACTTAAAATTGCACGTCATTATTATTATAATTAATTAATTAATAATAATTTTTACGTTTTATTTATATTCTACGAATTTTCGACATTGAAATGGCAGATAAATAAAATTTTAATCATTTGTATTGCATAGTAAAACTTCTTCACTCTTTCTCCACATAAAATACTTTTTGCTTTTGCTCATAATACTCACGAATTGAGATATTATAGGACGTTTAACTCTCATCGAGATATTTCAATATTAATAATTTTACACACACACATATATATGTACATAACCAAATAGTTTACGTAATATTTTCGTAATGAAATTTTACGGTTAAAATTGCTAATCTATTCGTAAAAATTCTCGAAAAATAATTGTGTATTGTAATAAAAATATTTATGATTCTGAAAGACTGTATTTTTATTTTAAATAAAATATTCAATAAACAAAATTTAATGAAATATACAATTAGATATTTGACTAACTATATATGTATAAGGAGCAAAAGGACATGAAATATAAATTGAGAATGTCGGTCAAATGTTCATTTAAAAAGCAATTGAATTATATTCCGATTAAAAAAATATCACGATAAATAATAATTTCAATGTTAAATTGTGAAATCCAAATAGGTAGAATATAATGCAAATTAGTCATGTATAAGACAATCTAAATAGCATAAATCGATCATTTAAAGCTTGTGTTTAATAATATTATTGCACTTTTTCTTTAAATAATATATAATTTAAGCAACCGTTAATGAATGCTTGCAGAATATTTTATAAATTATTAATAAAAATTCAAATAAAAAACATTTTATTTTCAATGCTCGATATGATTCAATTACAACAGTATTAAAAATATTTGTGCATCAAGTTATCAATCAAGAGTTTTACCATCAATTGTTTTTGTTTCTCATTCTTAAATAATAATCTTAATAATCGTTTCTTAATAAACATTCATATTAAAATATTTAGCATTAATTCATTAATAATAATGATAAAATAATTTACAGTAGTTTGCTATGTTCTTCATTCGGTCACAATCAACCAGAATTTATAAAGTTAAAATCAATACGGAGGAATATGATGATTTTAATGATATGGGATTTTCAGATTTTTTGTTTCGAATGGACAATTAGAAATGCAACTATTAAGACTAGTAAAAATTAAAAAATAAACACTGATGATGGATGAAAAAATTGAAATTTAAAATTATATCTATTACAAGAAATAATATCAACGTTGTCTATTAAACAATATTTGCATATTGAATATTTTATTTTATAAATGATCCGCATCATCTCTGCCTTCAAATATTTTACATTTTAATGTAGCGTTGTATTATTTATTGTATTTGATTAATTCTCTGAATAGTAATTACAATTAAAATATCGACACATCTTTATCCTCAATTTATGAGAAAAAAATTTAAAACCTGATTGAAAATTTTAGAAAATACATGGTATTAATAATTGCATAGTTACTATTTAAACAGATAGAATGAAAAATGTAATTTATTTATTGGCATAAAATGTAACGCCCACTATGCTTTAATAATTGCTTGTACTATTTATTTAATTGTGTGTCGGTGTGTATGAATAAATAAATGAAGATCGTGTAACTTTAAGAAGACAAGAGATTTTCAATATAAAAAAATTAAGTAATTATTGCTTAACAAATTTTTTTTCTTATTTTATCATTATAACTTGATAAATAATGAATATTATTTAAATTTAATGTAGAAAATTCGTACAGGCTAATCTAAAATTATGTTGCATTATGGCTAGGATAGACTTAAGCGCCTCTTACATAAATTTTCAGATACCCTATGAATTCGCAATTGTAATTAATAAAATAAAAAATTATGTAGAATTATAAATAATTATTGTTTCGATTATTGGATTTATTTGGATTTAGTTAAAAGGTGAATCTATCAATTTAAATTCCAACGTACATTAACAATTTCGCATAAAATATAATTCGATTATAGTCATCAGTTTATTTTAAGTGAAATTTTATTTCATTTAAATCATAAAATATCAAATTATATTCCGAAAATTTTCACTAATTACCAGATAACCATAAATTGCCTATTTTACGTTATATGCAGATTATTTTAAAAGAAAATGCTTAAAATAAAGTTATTTTCCACTAACAATTACGCAAATTTGTTTGTTTTAGTTTAACATGTTTTTTATTGTAACGTAGTAATGCATAAAATTAAGATTATAAAGATATATTTACGCCTAGATAATTATGAATCTTGTATATATAGAAATTTTTGGAAAACGTACCTTTACATGAAAATAATATGATAAGAATTATTTGATCAATAAACCGTAATAATAAACGATGCAAATTTATTAATAACATAATCATATATAATTAGCCGTGAAAAGAAGCTATGTATTTCGACAAAATTAAAATATTAATTTTTATTAGTTCATATTGATGGATAATGTGCCTATAATATCTATCTACACAACTAATACCTGTAAAATCTCATGACATTACATAAACATTCAGCCTGCAAATATTTAAATTTCATATTGAAAATGTGAATATTTATTTTAAACGGTGTACGATTCCATGCTGTTCATAGCTGTGTAACTTAAAAAAGCTCATTTTTCCAAATAATAAAGCATCTCGTCGTATAAACTTTTTCTTTAACGTAAAAAGTATTTCGTGTTATTTGAGATAACGTGAGAAGATTATTAAGTTAAAAGTTGGCATTCAATTGAAAATGAAGTTGACTAAAATCTTGGAAACATTCGTATAATTGCAAATACACATAAGTAATTATGAAACGATACTCATCAGACACTTAGTCAAATCATCATTAACGACTTATTATTTTCGAAATATTACTTCCCAATAGTAGAACAAGCAGATTACACGAAAAACTGTCGTGAAATTAATTTATTAATTTAGGCAATTTAAACCAAATATATTAATGTCTTAATAATTTTTAATACATTATATCTCATGAAATATATGCATATTAACGAATAATATAATAAATATAACCAATAAGTTAATTGAAATGACAGTAATTCCCGTTGTAATATCTGTTGGAGCTTCCTTACAAGAAAATAAGTTTTTTTTTTTTTTTTTTTTTTTAATTTTTACGTTCAGTTGAGATATCAATAAAGTTTCTTTTTCCTTTTCAACGAAATCCTGAAACTAAGCAAATTTGTATGTATCCGGCCAATTTCATACAAATCCGTTAAAAAAAGAAGGGATCATTTCGAAGACGAGGTCGTTGGCTAAAATATTTGTCGAGTAATATTTTTTTTTAAGTGAAGCTTTCTATTGATTTACAAGATTAATTATGTTCATATATTTATAACTAAAGCATTAATAATCCATCACTAAGGAATAATTATGAACCGCATCAAAAAATCGAAAAATTTTGTAATTGTCATAAAGATAATATTATTTATAGGGGAAGGATAGAGAAGGAAAAGTAAAACGCAATAATAAATAATCAATGATAAGATATATGTCCTCTAATAATGTATCATTTAACGAAATATGTTTTTCAAAAAATCTTTTTCACATCTGAAAACATTTCAATCAGCTTATTTTTAAAAGCTTGAAAGATGTTCTGTAATTGGCGTATATGCCAAGATATCGGATGCTTTTATCAGAAATGTAATCTGGAGCTCGAAAATACAGACGATACCGCTATGAAATTATTCGCCTGCAATCAATTTCTAATAATACCGGATTGTATTATTAAATTTCTTCTCTCCGTAGATTGCTCGATTAAGCATAATATGTAAAGTATTAAAGTATTGGTATAGCGATGGTAAAAAGGATAATAATGAACATAATGAAAGACAAGCGCCGAATGACTCGTATATAAACCGCTAATCTATTCTACTTTATTTAGAAATTAATACCTATTTAGCTACTCCACAAACGTACAAGTTTCCCATGGCCTTTTACGAACATTGCTAAACAGAATCCCATGAGCCAGTTAACATGGGCAAAGACTTAAAACAAAGTTTTTTCCATTAGGGACGGACAGCTCGAGCGGTAGTTATAAAGAATTTACAATACGCTGTAAAGTGGCTCGAAACGACCCAATTATCCGCTCGTGAATTTTATTCAGATGCAGTTACGGACTCTCCGTAGCGTGGAAAAATCCGAGGTCCGATTGCGCGCGCGCCAAGTGCCCAATAATTGCTCGTACGAGGCATTCGGCGAAAGCGAAAGTTGACCGGCGCAGGCGGCGGTTCTTCTTCCGGTTCTCGCAGTCGCTGATAAACCGCCACCGTACGGGTAGAAGACCGCCTCCGACACTGGCAGTCGGTACGGCGAATCAGCCCCGCTCGAGGGGTGGACCTCGGGGGGCTGGAGAAGGGAGGCCCGTCTCGGACTTCGAAGTAGAGGCAGACCGGCTCCGGTCAGACCGGTCTTTCGAGCGACTCGCGATCGCTCTAGGGACCGCCATCCCTAGCCCGCTGCACTTTACAAGGAGATCGCGCGACGGCCCCGGAAGGGTTATTGGGCACAGGGGCGGGGGGCGCGATTGGGGTTATTGGTCGATGGGTAAGTTTTATTGGGGCTCGGTGGGACGGTGGTACGGGGGTACGGGGGGACGGGGGGACGGGGGGGGGGGCGTTGATCGATAAAGCACCGGGAGTAACCGTTCGTCCCGTAAGAGGCGCGTACTATCGACTGCGCGAGCCTCCAAGTTCTGCCGAAAATCAGCCGGCGCCTCAGCGTCGTCGTCCCCGGGCTGCGCGCGCGCCTTTCTACACCCCCGCACGACCACGCCGACGACGACTACTACGGTACCCCTCCCCTCTTCGTGACCCCGCTCGCATTGCCGCCACCGTCACACCCCACCCCGACGGTCCACCGATCAACGGAGGAGTGCGCGCTTGCTCGTAGCGGCCGCCCCCACTACGCGGCCGCCCGGACGTGCGCCGTCTCCGTCGCACCCGCGACTGCCCGGAGAGCCCGTCGTACCCTAAATCCTCGTCGGCAATCAGTCGGTAAACGGGCGTCAACGGACTCGCGCGCTCTCGCTCTCTTAGCGTCGACGGCGCCTCGTCTCCCCCACCCCCTCCTCCACGAGCTTCCCTCCCGAAGAGACTCGGTCGCGAACCGAGGAGGGACTCCGTCGTCGTTGCCACAGTAGTTGCGAACGTCGTTTACTTCGTCGCGGTTGTGGTGCAAGCGAAAGTGGTGCTCGTGCTCGCGGTTGCCGTTCCCGCCGCCACCGCCGTCGCTGCTGCTGGTGCTGTTGCTGCTGGTGCTGCTGGTGCTGCTGCCGCCGCCACCATCGCCATCGCCGTTGCCGCTGTCGCTGCTGCCGCCGTTGCCATCGCCGTCAACGTCGCCGTCAACGTCGCCGTCAACATCGCCGTCACCATCGCCGCCGCCACCGCCGCCACCGCCGCCACCTCCGACGCCACCACCGCCGCCGCCGCCGCCGCCGCCGCTGCCGCTCACGCGTCAAGTGCGTTCGCGCAAACACGTGCCGCTCTCCCGGCCCCTCCCTGGCCGCGCGAGCGCGGGTGCGCCGCCTCCGCAAGAAGACTAGCGCACGTGGTTCCGGCGCGGCGGGGGGGCCGCCCGGACGCGAGGAGTGAGCGCGGCGAGAGCGCGGGGGCCGATGCGGCCTCGGAGCCGACGCGCAGTCGCGAGAAGCGCGGCGGGCCCCCCGCCGCCCCGACGACGTCCGGAGTGAGACCGGGCCGACGAACATGCCGTCAGTGACACCTGTTGGCCGTGGGATTAGGACGCGGGCCGCGGAGGCTCGCGGCCCCCGGTGATATGCCCGTGGAGGTACTGGTCCCACCCGGGATAAGCGCCTGACTGGGCCAGCCCGTTGGATTATGCGAGTCGCGGTCACGTCGACAGCCGCGCCAATAGCGGGCAAAGGCTGAGGCCGGAAGTCGCTGGAGCCCGGGTGCGGACGAGGGAAGCCGGGCCTCGGATTGCGCTTCCATGAACCTCCTCGCTCGCGATTATTATGATAATCTGTAAAGCGTCTACGATTACCGACGCGCCCAACGAACTTTAGAACCCGAAGGATTTCTCTCCCGTTCGCTCTCACAGTCGCCGTCGACGAGTCGGCGCCTCGGCTGAGAGCTACGGGGGGAATCTTCAGTTCGCCGCGCGGCACGATGACGCCGCCGCCGCCGTTGCCGTCGTCGTCGCCGTCGCCGCCGTCGCCGTCGTCCTCGTCGTCGTCGTCCTCGTCGTCGTCGTCGTCGTCGTCGTCGTCGTCGTCGTCGTCGGCGGCTAGCTGGCCCGACTTTGCCTAAAGGACTTTTTGCGCAAGGTGGAAAGGCGGCGAGGTCGTTAGCGGGGCCGTGAGCCCCAAATGATCGGAAGTCATTTACGGTGCTTCCCGCCGCGTCACCTCGAGCCCGTCGAGCCCGACGAGCAACGAAGAAGCGTAGCCGGCGATCGCCGCCGGCCCCACTCAGCCTCAGCCAAAAGCCAAAGAGTTAGAGAAGCGCGGGAGCGCCCGCGAGTTTGGGGCGGAGCTGGTGCGGCGACCAGTGTGAAGGCCGGTGCGCCGATGCGGCGCCGATCGACAGCACCAGGTCCAGCCGCAGGCCGCGTTTATGGCCCAGGTCCTGCTGCAGCCCGGCGGAAGCTTCCGTGAGATGCCGTCGGACGCGGAGTCGGAGGAGGCCGCGGCCCACGCACGAGGCAGAGCGGCCTCCGAGGATGGCAGCCTCGGGGACAAATCCAGGGACGCGGTCCCGATCCGGCCACCGAGCCCCTCACCCAGCAGGACGATCGCCGCCCGCGGGACCCTCGCCTCCTGGCACGAGCACGTTTACGCGACGCCACCCCGGACGCCTACGCCACACCGCATCAGCGACATCCTCGGCTGGGGCAGCGGCTGGGCCAGCTGGGGAACGAGGCCCCAGGGCAAGCTCCTGGCGCCGACGCCCCGCCGATTCAGCGCCGGCAGTCCGCTGGTGAGGGCGCCCCTGCCCATCTACTCGCCCCTACCGGCGCATTCGCCTGCCTCCGTTCACACGGTCAGCATCATCGCCAACAACTACCCCGTTATCCCCGTATGCGCCCGATCCTCCCGGCACCGCGACCGGGAGTATCGTCGATGATTTTCACTTGCCGCCCACTGTCCAGCCACGATCATTCATCTGCTTCTTTCGATCCCCCACCGCCGCCCCACCCCTCCCTCAACCCGACCCCGACTTCGACCATCGCTCATCCGTTTGCTCTTTCGCCTTGACAACAATGGCATTGCGCGATCTCTCTCGCCTCGCTGACTTCCGGATCGACGGATCCGCCGTTAACGAAGCGCTATGAGCGCCCAAATAAAGTGAAGTCCCTTCCTCTCTCCCTTCACCCCCTTACCACCATACATCCTTTCACCTCTCCGCCATTCCAAAGACATACAAACACTCCTTCAACCCCATTCAACCCCCTCTCCTTCAGGGACCAAGTTGGGGCTGGAATCGGAAGCTCGCGTAAGCTCGTGTCTCCCCCCCCCCCCCCCTCCCCCGCCCCGCCGCCCACACCGACAAATCCCACCCCCAAGCTGACGACAATGTCGCAGTTGGCATCGGCGGCTCGGGCAATGTTTATGTTTAGAACGGTTGGCCGAACGGCCGATAAAAGCCGCTCCACGAATTTTCAGTGGCGCCGTTTAACGAGGGGGCGCGAGCCCCGCAAACAAAAACATTGGCCGGGTGCCGCGAACTGTCCTTTCCACTTGGGTAGCGTGACGGAAAAGGTGGGGTGGGGTGTGGAGGAGAGAAAGAGAATCATCGAACGTACGAGCATTTGGGCTGATTTGGCATTTGGGTGTAATATAACAGGGTAGCTTGACGTCGCCGCCGTGCACCCCGAGCCCGGCCTCCCCGATGATGTCGCCGGCCTCGGCCGCGAGCTACTCCAGCACCCAGGCTTCGGTCGGCTTCCAGGCGCTGGCCAATCACGAGGAGTCCGACGAGCGGCCCCTCAACCTGACTACGGGCCCGCGTCGTGCCTGCAGCCCCTCGGGCTCCCCGAGCTCATCTGGCGCCTCCTTCCTCTACGCCCGAAGCGCGAGCCCCGCGCATCAGGGTACGACTTTCCGCGAGCCCCAGGCCGAGCCCTTCCTCTTCGGGCTGCACCACCACCATCACCACCATCATCATCATCAGCCGTTCGCACACAACGGCGGAGGCGGCCAGCCCACGTCCGAGCTCCTCGTCGCCCAACCTGGAGCCAAGGTCGCGCTCAGGTCGCCCGGCAAAGGTGAGTCTCACGTTACGGTTAGGTTCACCTTACGCCCGACAATACCACAATGTGCTCCCAAATTCGCCCATTAATCCAATGCCGTTGTTGTTGTTGTTGTTGTTATTGTTGATGAGGATGATGTTGTTGTTGTTATTGTTATTTTTGTTGCTGTTGCTGTTGTTGTTGTTGACGTCGTCAACATTTTGATCGTTCTCGTTGCTTTATTATTTCTCTCAACCTATCATTTTTGTTGCTGTTTGTTTTTGTTTTTATGGCATCCATTTCACATTAGCCGGGCGTTTTTATGAATATTTTCGAGATTTTTTCGGTAGTAGTCCCGTTGATGCCTGCTAACGCTAATTGTAAAAAATATGACGTGTCTCCCCTTATGCGTACGTGCGAGGCTAAAGCGGATAAATTATATCGCCTAATCCGTTTAAGCTTTAGTAGTAGTTGTTGGCTTATTTGCCCGGGATTGAAGTAAATACGGAATATTCAAATGACTTTCATGAAATATTCTTGTTTTTATAACATTTAACTCCGGGCAAGTACAATTTTCCCAGATCACGAAGTTAGGATTTTCATTTGACGGATTAGGTACAGAGTTGTGAGAGACCGCGAGGAGGCAAAAATCCACTCCAACAACTATTTACGCGGAATTATCGACTATTAAATCGACAAACGCGCCAATCTCGCCAATATTCGATATGCTTAAATCAACTACCCAATTATAATTCTCGTAGATCGCTGGCCCACATTACAGCTCGCAGCTTTGTCATAAATGAGAAGAAAATTATACAGCCAAATATTGCGATCGTTTGAATACCAAAAAATTACTTTTTTTTCGTTTTTCTCCTTCGACACGATAAACAATATTAAAATATTATTACGGATAATCGCGTAGCAGCGACGATAAGCTTATTACGTCGTTGTTTTAGGATCGGATAGACGACAACGACAACGAAAGAAAAGACTACGAACTTTGATAAAATATGAAAATTACCGACCCTGTTGATTATATTTATAAATTTAGACACTCAACAATAGTATTAAACATCCGATTATTGCTAATAGAGGCGAAATGGGTAAACCGCAAGTTTAGACGAATAGGCTCGTTTCGAAAACAACGGCAATAGAGCTTCGTGAATATAATGTGCCGTACGCGTAAGCTCAAACGTTCAACCGAACGTGTCGTAAGAATATTATTCTTCGCAATTTCCCTCCCACCTCCCCAATCATCTACCCACTCGCCAGTCCAGTTGAACTTATCACGAACTGGCTGAGTTCAAATGAAATGCAATTACGCGGGGCGTCAGCCGAGATTACAATCGTCGCTAGACTTTCTCTCTCTCTCTCTCTCTCTTTCTCTTCCGCTACTCAAGCGCGAGAAACTTCTAAAATATCGGGCAAATAAGCGCATCTCGTATAATTAAGCGCCAGGGCAGCTTTTAAGCGACCCGCGAACTCCGCGCCTTAAAAACCAATTTCATCTGAACGAAAGAGGACGATGAAAATAAACGGACCTTGATGTTCAAATAAATGGCGTAATGACGGAGGTACCGGCCGGGAGCCGCGAAATTATTATTTATAATCGACCTACATGCAGCTGCATAACGAGCCGACGTAGCCCTTATCTATCGCTTCGCTCCTCGTTTCGCCCGACCCGACCCGACTCCCCGCCACGTACGTACACCAGTAGATAAGGGCCGACGTTCTCTAATACAACTACGCGGGCCCATCTTGATTAGAGGCGGGGTGGAGAGGGTAGGGAAGGGGCTGGTGGCTAATACCCAGGGGGGGGGGTCGGTCGGTCGGTCGGTCGGAACGCCTAGACAGGGCCGGCCAATGATGTAAGAATTCGATTGCGCTATGCACGGCATCCGCTGCGGAACGCCCGATTCTGATCTATAAGGCCGCCGCGAATCTCCCACCCGGCTTCCATCACGGCAATGCGCGCGTCTTGATATTCCTCCGGGCACGAGGGTAGAGCGATCCGGGGGGTGGCAGCGGTGGCGGTGGCGGTGGCGGTGGCAGCGGCATGGAGTGATGGGGCTGTAGGGAAGACCGAGGTCCAAATATGCCTTGTATTGGAAGAGTCCTGGCTTAAGTAGCGCGAGTCACCGGGTCGTTGCATTGATAATGCCCGACGAAAGGGATGAATTTCGATGCCGAACGGCTATTAACTCGCGCAAAGAGCGCCTCTGCAACGGTCCACGTAAATTTTTAATAACCTCAACTAATCGAATGGCAATTTCGAACGGGACAGGCCTGGCCGAAGAGAGCAAGCGCCAGGCTTAAATCCTTCGAACATAAATAATGAGCGAAGTTATACAAATAAACAGGGGCGCGACCGGGGATTTTTAATAAAAACGGGCCAAAGCGAATAAAGCAGAAATGAAAACTATGGTGCAATTAAATATTCAGAGGTGCGCAGTTTAATTTTGCGACTCGGGACGGTCGCGCTTAATAATTCACCGGGAATTCGCCGGCTTAGCATGGCGTCTAATACGGCGCGACCGAGGAAATCAAGTTCCCTCGTGAAAAAGAAGTGCTCGTCCCCCCCCCTCCCCTCCCCTCCCTCCCACCCTTCCGACCATCCCATTCGCTCGTAATGCCCGAGCGAGCGGTGCATCGACGACGTCACCCGCCACGGCTAATTGTCGCGTCATTGGGCTCGATTAAAAGCGAGCGCGAATAAAGCGCGGCATTTAATCGCTTTTAATCGCCGCAATTCGTAAAATAATAGTCGTCTCGGTTGGAGCGCCGCTCGCGCATCATCCGAGGAGCTCATCTTTCGTTGCTGCCGTTGCTCGCGTTGAGTCCTCGTCCCCCCGTCGACAATCGCACGATCGTCGCCCCCACCGGCCCTCATACCGCTTCCTCCGGCAGCTCGCGTACACTATTACAGTCACCCCGCCAAGATTTCAATTTGGCCGATGCGTGAGAATAATTAAGGTCGCTGCGCCTAATCACTACGACACGAGCAGGATGAAAAGAAGGGCAGAGAGGAAGAGAGTCAGTGTGAAAGGAGCGAAGGAATGATGGAGGGATGGAGGGAAGGAGGGAAGGAGGGAAGGAGGGAAGGATGGAAGGAGGGAAGGAAGGAAGGAAGGAAGGAAGGAAGGAAGGAAGGAAGGAAGGACGGGAGGACGGGACGAAGGAAGGATGGGAGGAAGGAAGAAAGAAAGGAAGGAAGGAAGGAAGAAATTGAGAGCGGCTCTGGCTATTAGGCAAATTTTTATTGTCTCCGATGGGGGATTGGCGAGCGTAGGACGACGGTGCACTTAACGGCGAGAAGGAGCGAAGTTCGTTGAAGCCACAGGTTCATAAACTATGCGCCGCGTCGGAGCGAGAGAGCGAGCGAATGTGCGAGCGAGCGACGGGAGCAGCTGAGCGACGCCGGGTGTTGGTTGGCGCGGGGCGCGCGGACAGAGGAGGATGAAGCCGTGGATGAGGATGAGAATGATGAGGGAGGGAAGGGGATGAGACGGAGGAGGTTAAGAGAGCTAATGGGGAAGTGGTGGCCGCGACTGAAGAGGAGGAAGAAGAAGACGCAGTGGCGTAAGCCAAGGCTATAGGCGCCGCCGCTCCTCGCGAGAGGGGCGGAGGTGGAAAACTGCCTCTTAACACTCGGCGGCAGCTCGTATCGCGGCGTCGCCTCCATTCATTGCGCGCGCGCGTCTATTTTCAACGGGGTGCCATCGCATTTTTGGCGATCAAGTCGGTCACGAGCCGCTGACATTTTATGGCCTGGGCGCGCCTTTAATCGCCCCTCATCGATTCGGTTGTTCGGCAAAAGGAGTGTGCTGTTCATTTCTATCTCCCGACCCCCTTGTTCTCTTGTAATTAGAGGCAATTGAAATAAGCCAAGAGCGAGAGATCATGAGATGCGAACAAAGAGAGAGACGGCGGGAAGGGAGGGTACGAGATTTATATATATATATATATATATATAGAGAGAGAGAGAGAGAGAGAGAGAGAGAGAGAGAGAGTGAGAGTGAGTGAGAGTAAGAGAGAAATACGGTGGAACCGCGCGATTGATCTTTCAACTACTCTCCCTCTTTTGGATATCTATATTCGTGCTCTCCCTTCCCCCGCCTGAAGATCGCGCGCTCGCTCGCTCCGCCAGTATCCTATAATACACCACTTTTCGTCACCAATCAGTAGCTAAGAGGTCTGCTGCGCGTGCGTGCGTCTGCATCTCTCGCTCTCGCCCACTCTCTCTCTCTCTCTCTCTCTTCTTCTCTCCCACTCTCCTTCCCTCACTCCCTTACTTGTGCTCTCTCTCCCTCCCGTTCTCGATCTCGCTCTGTCTGTCTCCGTGTCTGTCTAACTGTCTGTCTTGCTCGGCGGCTCTCCCTCTTTGTGAAATCGATGACTCGCCCGTAATGGGGAGAGTAAGAGAGCGAGCGAGCGAGCTAGCAAGCGAAAGACGGAGAGACAGGACTCGGCGCTGCCGCCAAAACATTCTCCGCGCCTCGCATCGTTCCATAACCGTTCTCTCTCTCCTTCTCTCTTACTCACACACACGCAAACATGCGCGCACACGCACACACACATACACATTCTCCTGCTCATCCCGTCCCACCCGACAATCCCTTCAGCTCCTGCCCCCGCCTAAGCTTCTCTCTGTCGGCTTTGCTCGCTTAAGCGCGCGCCGACACGACACGTACCCGCGCACACGCGCACTCGCGCGCTCGCGCACCCATAAAGCAACGGCAAGTGCGTCGCGCCCGTGTGTATAACGTAGGGCAGTGTATAGTAGTGGTCGGACGCCAATGAAAGTCGCGCGCTGGCGAGCTTGCGGCCGGCGAGTATATTGTACGAGGGGGGCAAAACGATGGAGGGGGGATCGGGGGGACCCGGTAGCCATAGGATGACGATCGGGGGGAGTCGGGTGGGGGGGGGGGGGTTAGGGGTCGTCCCGATAAAAGCCCCATCAAACATTCAGGGCGCATTTAATAAGGAGCTCGGGCGCTCCTAATTGCTCGCGCCTCACCGTCGAGACGTGGCGCACGTCTTTTTCGACAGCTAAAGCCTCGGTTTACCCTTCGCTTGCGGCTCTATCACAGAGCTTCGCGGCTCACGACGACTCCCTGGATATTTCGGGTTATCAATTTTCAAAGTGGACGGACAGCCATCCTTTCACAAACAACGACGCGCGCTACAAACTCATCAGCGCGTCCGGCCAGGGGTGGTGGTGGTGGTGGTGTGGAGTGGATGAGAACGAGGAGGAGAGAACTATCGTGGTTATATTGGGATATACTCGGCCATTATTTCGTCTCGGCGACGCTCGCAGCCAACTGGGCGGTATCGGGCAAATTGTCGGGCTCGCACCGGCCGAGACTCGATTAACGGTTCGCGACATTATAAGCTCGCAAATTTATCTTAATCGGGGAGCCTCGATCCAAAACTCCATCCAGAATTACGAGCATCTTATTTTTCACTCTCCGACCAAATGCTCGACCCGAGCATGCGGACGCATCGAGTGGAGTGAAGAGTGGCCGAGGAGGTCGGGTGGGGGAGAACTATATTGTCCAAAGCCTGACGCGCGGCTGTTACTACTGTGCATTAGGTTAACCGGCGCGAGACCGCAGATGGATCCAGGCTGGGAGCTTGCTATCCTATCCTATTCTCTCTCTCTCTCTCTCTCTCTCTCTTTGTCTATCTATCTCTGGCATGCTCGCGCGCGCATACATGTACAAGTAAACGTGCGCGCGCGCGCGATCACGCGGACGTACACGAGCACAAACAGTAACTCACCAACTCGCTCACTCTCGCTCGGAGTCTGTCTTTGTTGGTCCCTCCGTCCGGGGGTAGCTCGCCAAAGAAGAGAGAGTGAAACAGTTAGCGAAAGGGGACGCGAGTTAGTAAGGGTAAGGGGAAGGGATAAGCGACGACGAGCCTTCCTAGGCCGAGGAGTTATATGTATATGCATATATAAGCGACGAGATGAGACGAGACGAGCTTTATTATTATCGTTATTGTTATTATTATTATTTCCCGCGATTTCCCACCGTTTTTGCCCATCAGCGTTTTATTTCACCGTCTCACAAGGGGATGTACGACTTGGCGTTTTCATTCCTTTCTCTCTTTCATTTTTTTCCCCCTGATTCACTTCAATTCTTTGTCATCCTAGAATCGTGCAATGTCGAATTATTTCATTACGGGAGCGCGCAGATGCGATTGCGACGTCGGGCGCTTAATAGGTCGATGAAAATTACGCATTTGAAATTTAAAAGACCGCTTTCCGCATTTCGTTCGATTCTCTTTAGCAATTTACGTTTAATTATTTAGCCTCGCGGCACGGCCGTACTGATTAAATTTCCCCGTTAAATCAAAAGTGTGCTGCTCCCGGCCCAGCACTTTTTCCCGTAATCGACCTGTCACCGCTTTTTTTCGGCAAGGATTCGCTCGCTAAAGACCTACATTCCCATCCTCGTCCGCCCAACACCCTCCCGCCGTCACCGCACGACTCCCTAAGCCCGACATTATTTAATATTATCAAAAGCGCATTACCAAAGGGAACGCGGGTAATAGCCCAGCGCCAGTCAGAAATCACGCGCTCGGGCATTTGATGCGAAAGCCATTAAAGAGACTTGGAACGAATGCATAAAAAAACACGCACAAAGACGAGAAGAAAAAAAATAAAATAAAAGAAAAAACGAGGATAACACGCGGAGCGCCGCGTATATTCGGGTAAACTCTTCGTGCACGGCACGTCGATTCGAAATTACGATTTCGAGTGGCCTCAGAGCGCATTTTACAAGGGTCTGGCTGTGACAATAACGCGCGTGGCTCGGCTATTTCCAATCCGTGCCCGACCCGACGCCGAGTAAAGCGCGCCTCCGATTTCGATAATTATGCCAATTAGTGCGGTTTATTCGGCTCGTAAATCGATTTACCATAGGAATTTTCTGGGCCTTTCACCGCTCTCCGTGCGCCACTCCCGCAGCGCCAGCTGTTTATATCGTAATTAGCTTATAAGCTCGCGCACCGTTATTGGTGTAAGTACGTGCGTGCGTCCTCCCGTCCCTCCGTCCCACCATCCGTGCGTGCGTGCGTGCGTGCGTGCGTGCGTGCGTGAGTACGTGCATCCGTGCGTACGTATATGCGTGCGCGCGCACGTGTACAAGTAGCGAACACGCGTACACGTTAATACTTTGCTCGAGCGTGCCTGCAATTAAAATCACGCGATCTTAATAGGGTATTTTGTAAATGCTCGCGTTTCGCTTAACGGGATCCTTTCTTAGCTATAATTTGTCGGATATTTAATGACGTGCCGGAGACACGTGAAAACGACACTCTTCTCTTCCGCCCGCCCATCGTTTTTTTTACGAGAGGGGGAATTTCATCGCGCGTACGGATATATTCGCGCCGAGAATGGCCCTGTTTAACGAGAACGAGCGCTCGTGATTTCCCGATTATAAAAGTAAAAAAAAAAAATAAATAAAAAAAAAACGGTTATCGAATGGTAGTAATGTGCTCCGTGTGCTTTTATATCAGTTAAACGTCGTGACGCGGAGCGCTTTACGCTATAACTTCTCGGCAGGATTAGATTGTTCGGCTTCTTCGTTTAGCAGTAATTAATGAAAATAACGGAATGCCGGCAGTGATACCGTAAAAAAATAATACGGCCCGGTAATATCAGCTGAAGTGGCCCTCGGCAAGCGAAATTATTCCGCGTGATTTTGATATTTTAGTCCTGAAATATTAACGATCGACATTATAATTGTCATTACGCACTCGTATCTTAGCCGGAATTTTTCATGCTCCCGCTCATTTGTCCTTGGGAGATAGCATGTTAACTAAATGGTGAGGTACTTATAACGCGGGCGGATTATTAACGAAACATCCCGATCAATTCACTTAGCCCGACACTTGAAACTCTTCACCGTCACTTCCCCACCATTGGCCCCCTACCACTTCCACAGCGGGTCTCACACCGTTCACACGCACGTTTACGCGAGACAAAATCTATTAGATTTTCATGAACGAGCGAGTTCGTATTGTGATTATCGTCAGCTTGACAGATTTCCGCGCGTTTTCT
Source organism: Ceratosolen solmsi marchali (assembly GCF_000503995.2). Lineage (NCBI taxonomy): Eukaryota > Metazoa > Arthropoda > Insecta > Hymenoptera > Agaonidae > Ceratosolen > Ceratosolen solmsi. The sequence continues at coordinate 7,457,112 of NW_011948418.1, forward strand.
GCGACCTACCCAAGACATCCACTCCCCCGTTCGATTAACATAATTAGGCGGACCTCGGCGGGACGCAATGACGTTGACGTTGTTGCATTTCGAGGGCCGATCGATAGGCGGATTTGGGTGCCCTGCCCTCTGATAAATTAAGCGCATTTTGTTGAACATCGTTGCACTTAACGAGCGCGTTAAAAGCCACATCCCAGGGCGCCGAGTGGATAAAAAAAGCTGCTTTCCAACGGCGCGATCAATATTTATCGCTCCGGCAACAAAGTATCCGCTCGCTCTCTTCTTTAAACGGGCGCCCCACCACCGAAAAGCCAGTAGGGAGCGAAAAGAAGCGCGTTAACAGCGTTGCCGCAATCTCTTTCATTAATTCTCGGCGCATTACGTGTATGCCTCGCTCTCCTCGAGGCGGCGCGGAACGAAAGCGAGAAAGGGAGATAAAAGGAGACAGCGCGCGAGTGTGGTCGGTCGGGTGAGGAGGGGAGGTAGTTACGAAGGAGGAGGCAGACCCTCGCCGATTTTCCGCGGCGTGTCAATCAGTCTCTCCTCGACAGTTCGAAACATTGGCGTTTGCGTCAATCGCCAAGCGCAAATTGCCCGCTAAACGATGCCAGCGCGCCTAACCGCCGCCATTTCAGATTCGATCCGATCTCGTCGACGCTACTAACGCCCCCCCACCCCACCCACCCATTCCCCCCTCTCTTTCTCCTATCTCTCTTTCTCTCTCTCTTTCTCCTATCTCTCTTTCTCTCTCTCTCTCCTTCCCCATCCCATCACGCCCTCGACCCCCCAAATTCCCCATCCTCTATATACCCCACTTTAGCCAAACTCCCGCGATTTTCACTCTCGAGCGCACCCTTTTGATCTTTGTCCAGCTTGGCTTACGCTTTGTAGTCCAGAAGGCTGGGGCCCGGCATCGCCCCGGGATGAGTTGTAGTCGCCTTTAGTATTTCACCTGGGAGAAAAAGCCAGGCTCCCACTTGAGCGGGCGTTTTACTCTCATACGATGAGCTACGTTTTCGGCCGATAAAGATTATATAGAAGGGCGGGACGGGGTTGGCGGGAGGTGTTGCGATCGTTTATTCGACGGACGACATTCGATTTCGATAGTACGCGAGGGGTGGTGGTAGTGGTACGGGAAGAGGGAAGTGGGTGTAGGAGGAGGAGAACAACAACTATGACGACGACGATGACGACTACGACTACGACGATGACAATGAAGATGACGACGACGACGACGACGACGACGACGACGACGACGACGACGACGACGACGACGACGACGACGACGACGACGACGACGACGACGACGACGACGACGACGACGACGACGACGACGACGACGACGACGACGACGACGACGACGACGACGACGACGACGACGACGACGACGACGACGACGACGACGACGACGACGACGACGACGACGACGACGACGACGACGACGACGACGACGACGACGACGACGACGACGACGACGACGACGACGACGACGACGACGACGACGACGACGACGACGACGACGACGACGACGACGACGACGACGACGACGACGACGACGACGACGACGACGACGACGACGACGACGACGACGACGACGACGACGACGACGACGACGACGACGACGACGACGACGACGACGACGACGACGACGACGACGACGACGACGACGACGACGACGACGACGACGACGACGACGACGACGACGACGACGACGACGACGACGACGACGACGACGACGACGACGACGGCGACGACGACGACGACGACGGAGCGAAGAGAAGAGATATAAATCTACGAATGCTTTTCAACTCGGACGACGTTATTAATTTCTTTTTGCGCTCCTGCTGTCGTAGAGCGACGGGAGCCGCTCGCCTTGAGCAGCCGATCCTAATTTCACGCAATTAGGGGATATTCTCCGAATGTTTTTTACGCATACCCCGACGGCTTTAAGTAGGACTGATAGGACTGATGTAACACCCTATTTGCAATCTACTGCGATGATGTAAAAATGTGAAATTGCAATTTCTCATAAGAGCTGTATGAAGGTTTTTCTTTCTTGTTCATAATACTTTGTAATTTCTAGTTTCGTTGGTCAGTTTTAATTAGTTATCAGTATGTAGCTTTTACCGATAAGTAGGTCAAAATAATCCGTTTAAGAAAGTTCGATGTACATGTAAATTCGCAACGCATTATTTCCCAGCATTAACTTACTTAGTATAGGCGAAAAAGTATTTAAAAATAGTTAAAAATAATAATGATATAAAATAAAAATAGAAAAATCGCGTTATAATAGTTGTTAATAATATTTCAAAACTTTTTAAAAACAAACTTTTAATACTATTGAAGTATTGATAAAATCAAATTTATAAAAAGATATTTTTCAAGATTAAAACGAGTGTAAATGGTTTTCATTAAATAACGTTGTTTCACCTACTTTAATATGCGTGATTTATAGTAAAGAAAAAAGCTAAAGAAAAAAACGGATAAAGTACATACTAACCAAAGCTTTACTAATAAAATTTGAAAAATAATTTATTCAAATTATTAATACTACTTATTAGCTTTGGCTGTTGAAAAGGAAATTGTCTACGTATTTTACAAAAATCCATACGTATTCTTTCCCGCTTAATTCGCCATTAATATTAAAATTACAGAAACTGTATTAATTGCTCTTTCAATACTACCGCTTTCTATTGATTAAGGGACGATTAAGGGCATTTTTAATTATAAAATAAGATATAATTCATATTACTTGCTTTAAAAAACTTTATTTTAATTGTCACATTTTTATTCTAGATTTGTTGCTAAACTGTAAGGGGTGGGCGGGGATTGCAATATTTTATAAAAACATTACGTCTCACTGCTTTTAATGTTTTTTTTTTTTTTTTTTTTTAGTTGTTACGCTACGCAAAGTTTATTTTCGCCCATTTTATCAGCATCTATCTTGTTCCGCGTCGCTATAAAATTTGTCTAATACCATCGTATAGACTTGCGTTTCCTCTTTATTTACGTTGATGAAAGTCCTTCAATCTCAAAAATAATATAACAATAATAATAAAATTACAGTATAATATAGCTTTCAGGAATACGTAGAGAAGAGACTATTATAAGTCTTATAAGAATAAATATGAAAGTAAATACTTATGAATATTTTAATAATCTAGAATTAATATAATGAATTTTTTAGTATTTGAAATCGAATAAATAATAATGATAAAAATACTTATATATTTATTATCCGATGTATTGTAGTAATACGTATTCAACAATCATTATTTAAATCATTTGAATATTTTTAAGAAGAAATATATCCTGGATTCAAGGTATTTGCAAATTAACTCGCGCGAATTTATCATTGCTTGTCAATATTTTTATCATTATTATCATTGTAGTTTGTTGTTGTTATTGCTATTAGTAATATTAGCAGCAGTAGTATTAGTAGTAGTAGTAGTTCTATATAAAATTGGCATTTCTTCTCGTAAAAGAACTGTACATAAAATTCGGTTGCAAAAAATTTTCAAATGAAATTTTAATAGTTTGTAATAGATAAAAACAATTGACGAATAATTAATATTCATAGTTAATATTGAGCAGAACTGCTTTGTACGAGAAATTGCTACTGTTTAATATAATCATATTATTATGAATATTTGCAAGCGATTGACGCACTGATTCGCATTAGTGAAATAAACCATTGTTTTATAGGAATGTTTAATTTAGAAACGTATGCATTGAAATTGAATGAAGCTCCAAAATTTTTGTAATTAAATTAAATAATCGAATGATGAAATTTTTAATTTAACGTAACTAACGAAATTAGGACGAATCGTTGATCGTGTATGTGATTATTGACGGAAGATTAGTCGCTTCTCGTACCTACGCTTATTCAAACTTGAATTTTTACTAAACGGTAGACTAAAGCTGTCGTAGACAATAATTTCAAAGGAATTTGAAATCGACATTGGCTTATCATTTTAAACCCTCTTGTATTTTATCTGATCAGGTATTTCTACTAAATTTGTCGGCCATTGAATCTTGGAATATATATTCAACAAGATCGATAAGACAGTATTAGCCATACAATTTGACAAACCGCTCGAAAAATTTGCACGGATATAAGCAAAACGCTATGACTTAGTCCACGCCCAAGAGAAGAAATATGCTTTTCGTTTCGTTTTACGTTCTCTCGGTTGACACAGCATTAAAAGTTAATCGCGAGCTAATTATGCGTATGCATATTTAAAATTATTCGTCACGTTTGATTTGTTAATCTTCTCGAGGCAGTCGGGGAAAAGAAAGAAAAAGAAAAAACAAAAAAAAAAAAAAAAAAAAAAAAACAAAAAACAAAAAAAAAACCGAAAAAAAACAACAGCAACAACGAAGAAGGAAAAACGAGCAAGAAAAGTTGGAACAGCCAAAAGTTCGAAAACGCAGCAAACAAAAAAAGATTAAATAGAAGTTATTAAACTGCGCTCTGGAATTTACGAAAGTATTCTGAAAAGCTCCGAGTTTAGCAGAATTTATTAAAGTAGACGACTCTTAGAAGATTTACGAGAGTAATCCAACAGCTTTCTTCGATACTTTCCATTATACAGCTATGAATGGCCGTACAAAGGTAGTGTTTACACGATGTCCAGTTTATAGATCCATTCGGCCAATTCAGTGGTCAGATGTATTATGTCGCTCGCGAGCAAATATCCCAAATAACTATCGAAGCATTATATGAACCAATGTATTATGGTACATAGATTAAATTTATGCCCCGCCCGATGTTTAGGTATGCCGCACTTCTGATAATGAGGTAGCGCTGCTCAACCCACCGCCAGTCATTTATACGATACCTTATATGCCATCCATTATTCTTTCATCCTCCGAGGCACGACCGTCAATGTTCGATCATGGAATTTGCGAGATAAAATCCTCTTAAGGCCTTTCTTTCCGCTCGCATATCAAGTATCTGGCAATTTAATTTCCGACTCATCCTAATTTTATAACGTCCTCGAAGCAATTGTCGCTCGTCTATGCGACTTACGTCGATTACGAGGTCTTTCATAATGCAAACCAGTAGTACGTTTACATTCGCTTCAGTGCTATTTTAAATTTCAGAAATTGCTGGCATGGAAATATTATAATCTCGATGACCTGCTTTATCTCAATATTGATTTCCTCATTATTTATTGAAGTCGTAAAAATGATTAACATAGGATATATAAAACCGTCTATAGTATCACGTCCATCGTCATCTACGCTACGTTAGAAGGACATTCGTTGGCAAACATATTTTAAGCCTGTGATGTCCAAGTGGCCTCTACTAAAAACCATTGGAAATACGAACATCGATGGGCAAATTATTAGCTTGACAAATACAATGTACTTTATTAAAACAAAAAACAAAAAACAAAAAACAAAAAAACAAAACAAAAAAAAAAAAACAAAAAACAGTTCTTTTCTTTTCATTTTGTTATTTCATTTTTCATTCGTCTTTCGTCCTCACCCGATGCTCACTCAGCATCGATTCGCCCAAATATACTAACCTAGTGATTATTTTCAGAGCGACACTGTCAATTTTATTGAGAGACAAAGTGGTATCTTTGCTGGCAGTTGTAAAACGAACTTTGCATATATTTAGAACTTCCATAATAGAAGCTATTAAAGTTTGAAGCGCATAAATCTGCCTCGATAAGCGCTCCAACTCCATTCGCCGCGCACATAATGTCTGAAAATTTTCAACCTATCGAATATCGAGTAATTGGTCGTATTGAATGAGAAATTCCTCGGCTTATTAAAAAAAATTACTGGTAGCGCGCAATCGATTATTGTGTGCGCGCATTCCTCGCGTAACGTGCATTCACGTGCATCCAAACGAAATCTAGATGCTGCAGCAATTAAACATTGTAATTTTGAGATTCTCCTCTCGTTTGATACTCGGCACGATGACGATCGAACAAAAATTCGCATTCCCTTAAAATTTACTGGTCGATCGTCCGCGATTAGTGTCGCCCGCGCAAAAATCCCGTTGTGCGCGCGCGTCCCAAACACGCGAATTCTCGGAAAATCGATAAGAGCTTGAGAAATGCAACTGCCGCGTATCATCATCGTTTCGCGCCGTGCAAACAGCCACGCGTCCGTAAATCCGCTTCTCTTCCTCTGCACAAGCGCGCGCGCGCGCCCGTGACGTACTGTTGTATCTCTTCATCTCTCTCTCTCTCTCTCTCTATCTATCTCTATATATATATATATATATATATATATCTCCACCACAGTTTTTATTTTCTATTTTACGTGCAGTGTCGCTGAGTGTCGAAAGAAACTGGAACGCATATTTGGAAAAATTGCTATTGATATAACAGGTTTTCGCCACCGAGTATCAAAAGTGGCCATTTGCAAATCATGCGGAATTCAATTTCGAGCGTGGTTGACATACCTATATATATATATATATATATATATATATATATATATATAAATACATTATTTCCGCGTGTACATATATTCATACATAAAATATGTGGGTGTGATCATAGCTAGATCAAGGCGCTCTCTCTGTGTGTGTACGTGCGCATATGCCTTGTTTGGTGCAGTTACGCGTGTTTGTGTACGTGTGCGTGAGATATAGAGCGTGTGCACACTCATGGACACGAGTTTATACAAGTATATATGTGCAGGCAAGCGGCTCGGCTCACTCGCTGTGGCAAATGAAGCTCGTTTCCCGTCGTTCGCAGCGTATAAATACCGAAGCGCTCGCTCTACACTCCATGCAGCCGCGCGCGGCGCGTGTTTTTTATCTCTGTCTCTCTCTCTCTCTCTCTCTCTCTCTCTCTCTCTCTCTCTCTCTCTCTCTCTCTCTCTCTCTCTGTCTCCCTCTCAGTCTCTGTCTGTCTGTCTGTCTGTCTCTCTCGCTCATTCACTCGGTCGTACGTTCTTTCCCCCTTGCCAATAAACGACGTCAATCCCCCTTTTCCATGCGCGCACTTTCTCCCTACTCCACCCCACTCCGCCAAAACGTGCTTGCCATCTCACTTTCTCTCTCTCTCTCTCTCTCTGTCTCTCTCTCTCTCTCTCTCTCTCTCTTTCTCTCCCTCGACGATTTCGCAAAAAGAGTGGAGGCAATCCATTACTTTATTGTCTCTCGTTCCTCTTTCTCTTGATCTCCCCTCCCACTCTCGTTCCCTCCCTCCGTCCTTCCCTCGCTCGTTACATCTCCCCCCCCCCACTCTCTCTCTCACTCTCTCTCTCTCACTCTCGTTCGTTGTTCCCTCTATTAGTTAATGAAGTGTCGTGTAGTATGCCGGCGCCCGAGATCGATCTTTTTTTACCCCGATTACTAACTTAGCGTACACACAATCCTTGCTCCTCGTTTTTCTCTTTTTTTCTCTCCAACTCGCTCGCTCTATTTATCTAATATAAATTCGGACGGTTTGTCGGACGAGAGCCGTACTCGCCTCCTTGCCTCGCTTAATTTGCCCTGGCTGCATCGCCGTTCGAGCTTAATCATTATCTTGGGAGCTTTCTTTAAACGGGATTGTTTTTAAATAGAACGTGACCGATCGCTACTACGCACACATTCCAACTTGTTATTGTTATTGTAATTCACGCGTTACAGCCGAGTGGACGCGAGCGCATAGATTACTTTGGGGAAAGTAAAATTTTGTGCCGTCCCGACCGTTATCGCTCTTGTTCCCGGGCACTTTTATCGACGCACGGGCTATTTATTATGCACCGTGTACAATTAATTCACCGAGAGCGCGCCAGTCATAACTACGTTATGTGAAATTTCCTACGTTATGATTAACAGATTTGGTATGGCAAACGAAGCCAGTACCGAGCGCCTATTAATTTCTTTGTTCACCGCCAGACGCACGTACGGGGCTGCGGACGTTTAACGAAGGCTATTACATTATAACCCGATCGTAGTCGTCGTTGACGTCGTCGTCGTCGTCGTCGTCGTCGTCGTCGTCGTCGTCGTCGTCGTCGTCGTCGTCGTCGTCGTCGTCGTCGTCGTCGTCGTCGTCGTCGTCGTCGTCGTCGTCGTCGTCGTCGTCGTCGTCGTCGTCGTCGTCGTCGTCGTCGTCGTCGTCGTCGTCGTCGTCGTCGTCGTCGTCGTCGTCGAGCGTTGTCGTTGTCGTTGTCGTTGTCCTTGCCATTGTCATTGTCATTGTCATCGCTCGTCTTTTTTGTTCTCGTCATCGCCGTCGTTTTTCACATCCTCTCCTAGGCTCTCTCGAGGCTCGCGAAAGGGAATTCTATGAGACTCGGGGGACACGTGCAAAAACGCGATAACGCCAGGCCAATTGGCCGCTGGATTATGAGAAATCAAACGGCCGCACTCGAGTCGCTCGACTTCTCCTTAAACGGGGGGAGTGCACGCCGACAGCGGACCGCGAACTCCCAGCCATCCCCGTAGCGGCGGCGCTAATGGCTGGTAAGCGATCGTACGACTCAGCGAAAAGGGGTCGAGGGGTGACGCCAGGGGGGGTCGAGAACGCGGCAAGCGTAAAAAGAGGCCAGAGCGAGTTTCTCGCGATTGCGAAATCTAGTGGAATCGCCCCGACCTGATTTCTCGGGCTTATCCACAGCCCCTCCACGGCCAATCGCCGAAGATGCTTCCTTCGGAACGAATCGGACCAGGACGAAAAGTCGGATTGGGGAAGGCTGTCGGAAGGGAGTGGGCGCTCGGTAAAGGGGCGACGGCGGGGAGGGGGCCGATGGGTAGGTTCGCTCGGAATGGAACGACAAGGCTGTCACGTGTCGACGTTCGAGAGAGCATCGAGATTAATTTTCAGTGCCTATTGGGGTTGCCCCTACTGCCGGCTCGCGCCTAGTATGGCATCCATTCGGAACATTTGAGCCAGAACTGCGTATTGATCGGTTTCGCCGGCTCATCGAATACTAAGTAAGCCCAAGCGTCACATCCAACCCTCCTACCTCCGCCTCCGCCTCCGCTGCCGCCACTGCCTCCGCCATCGTCAGCCCCGCTGCCCGCGCGTCGCTGCCCCGTGCCCCGCTCGCCCTGTGCAACACTCGCCGATGCGCATCGTGTCGTCTCGCTCTCGCGCGCTGCCTACGCTGTGACATTCGTCGACGGGAGGAGAGGCGATACACCACCCAATTAACACCCCTAAACACGCCACCGCAGGCAGCCATCCAGCCTGGGGAAGCCAACTGTGTGCTGTTGCACACAGACGGACAGTGCGTGCGCGCGCGCGCGCGCGAGAGAGAGAGAGAGAGAGTGGAGTGGAGTGGAGTGGAGTCAGCGAGTTAGAGAGTTAGAGAGTGAGCGAGTTGATGAGGAGGAGGCAGAGGGAAGGGAGAATGCGGGCTTCGCTTGGTTATGCCGCTGCACGGGCTATGCTTGGCCACGTTATTTAACCTCCCTCTACGTGTGGCTGCTGAGCATAGAGGGAAGGAGAAAGAGAGCGTGTATCCGGATTAATGCGAGCCAACGGGGGGATGCAAAAATCAGAGAGAGAGAGAGAAAGAGATAGAGATAGAGAGAGAGAGAGAGAGAGAGAGTGGTAAAGAGTGGGTGAGGACGGGGGGAGGATCAAATGCCGTACCGAAGGTCGAAAATGTGAAACCCCTTTTGGTTGCGTTGCCACCCTACGGCACTGGCTGCTGATCCTTAGAGTGGCCTCTTAATCGAGCCGCCGGTTTGTAAGGTTGTTGCGAGATCTTGGAGATGGCGGCTCCTTTGAAGGGCGCGTTATACCGACCGCAGTTTTCTACGTTATCGTGGTACATTCCTTTTTTTTTTTATTTTTTTTTGTGGCTAGCAGCCTGAAATACTCAGATTGGTTGTTTCCTCACAAAATTATGCGGAAGGAGAAGCATTTCACGCTCATTGTAATTATAAATGGTATTAGGGAGGCAGAGTACATCCCTTTGTTTTAAAATACCGATCAAAGTTAATGCGAGACATCGAGTATTATTATGTCAGCTTGTGATAATGTTAGAATTCAGATTTTGATTACAAAATTTGAACGATTCAAGTGGCTGCAACCGTTTCAACTCGTAAAATGACTTGGTTGTAAAATTTTTATTATCTTTCTCTTCTCAGCCAACTTTACACTGATATGATTTTAAAATTTCTTCATTATGAATTACACTTGCCATTAAACGAAGTCGTCTCCAGATTTACAATTGCAAATTCTTGAATTGACATGTCCTAATAATTCGTGTCTAATGAGAAAATCCTTCGAACTATCGCTTACTAAAGGCGTCAATTAAATTACTCAGAATAAACTATTTAGCATTAATAAACCTCAAAGGATATTTAGCATTTAAAGTTCCTACATTAGTGCCATGACAGAGAGCCTTTATCGCTTTAGATATGTTTAAAAGCCCCCATTTACAGAAAAATGAAAAGCACACAAGGACACTGTATTTCGTCAATTAGAAGCAGCCTCGATAGGATCACTTAACTAATATTACAAAATAGAAAAAGCTGTTTTACAAAATAATGGAAAAAATACGTGGAGCATTTTTCTTTTCTTTTGTTTTTTTATTTTTTTTTATTTTTTTTTGTATAAAAAAACTTTTAGTTTAACGTAGCGAATTTCATATGTTTTCTTTTTAAAAATAATAAAATGGAAATAAAGGGATATCCCGAATGCGTTCAATATTGACAGCATAAGTTTATTGAAACTTTTTTTTTGGTGTAAAGTGGTTGTTTCATATACGATGTATGTAGGCGAATAATATTTTTTCAAGTATGATGCTTTGAACGCTCTAGGGTTGAATTATTTCTTTCAATTTCTCTATTGAAATATAAACGTTTTGCATGTAGAGCAAAATATTTTAGTTTTATAATCAAAATTTTATTAAATTTAAATACTATATATTAATAACATAAATACATTCAAATTGACCAAGTATCGCCATGCTCATTCTCAAGCAAAAATCTTTAATTAAAATGCATTTATCGACTCTGTCATTATAGATTCATCGGAAATTGAATCTATTTTTCCGCAGCTTCTCCTGTATCAGTCATTTTTTCTTTCAGATAAACCGTAAATTTATTAACTGCATTAAATATTTTATTAACTACAATTTGATATCCGCGAAAATTTATGATGACAGATTTGCATATATATTGTTTAAAGTAGAAATAAATTTGAATGATTAATTGGACATTAGATATAAGTATTATACATTGAAATAGTTTTAAAAAACATATGAATTTAATAAAATTCAATTCATTGACAGAACTATAATAACGTATTATCGAAGGTAAAAATTTTATAATCAAAAATATATGACTGTGTCAGTGTGTAAGGCTTCATTTTTATCGCATTACTCATACATACATATATGTATATATCGAAACAGTATTATTACAGTTAATGTGCCTCAAATATGCGTCGTACCAATGATCGCAATAAATATATTTTTCTTCTTTAACAATTACTTTAGGACTTATAATTTAAAAAGTAGTTTAAAAGTAATTATTCAAAAATATTTTATCGACTATGTTTTCACTCACTATCGTATATAATACGTTTATTTGATAAAATTGTACGTAGTATAAATAAATATTTGCAAATAATTAATCCATGGTTGTTTTGAAATCACTTTATTTTCATATGATAAATTGAACTATTTATTATTTACGTATAACGTATATACTTTTCTAAACTTGAGTAATAAATGTGAATAATTGATTAGTTGTATGGATAAAGTGATGCTGGTTTTAGGTTCAATTGGAATTTTGTAAGCCAGTAAAGATAATGGATTTTTAACAAAAGATTTGTCGAGAATCCTTATAATAATGTCTACCTAATAATTAAACAATTTGAATTCTAAATCGCATAATAGCTTTCAAAAGATAGAGCACTTAAAATTGAACATAATGCAACATTATTGTTTTAAGTAATAATCATAATGTAATATTAAATGTTTCAATAATTAAATATTAATAAAATAAACGCATAATTGATATTGCATTGCGTTATATTTTGCACTCATCCAAAGCACACGCGCGCGCGCGCGCACAAAACACACGCACACACACACACACAAACAAATACGTACGTTAAAATTTATGATATAATCGTTGATTTTACATATAAAATATCAGAAAGAAAGCTCAAGGACTATTTTTATAGTGGTTTTATTGATAAATAACAGTCGCAAAAACTTATTGATTATCATTTAATGGGAATCATAAAGCATAACTAATCAGAATAATCTTCGTTTACTCAATGTGACTAAGTATACCAATGCACTGATACGCGCCCATAAGCTGTCCAATAATAATGTACAATAGTAAGCTTTCAAAAATAAAAGTTTAAATACATTGTAATCGTATAGTAAAAGCAGTTAATTTAAAGACTTGGGTGCATAATTCAGTTTGGGTGTACCTACTTTTGTGCCAAACCGCTTTGCGATAACGCAATTTTAAAACTCAATTTACGACCTGTAAACAATCTTCACAAGCAATAACTATTTTTACTGGCATTGTACTTTGCATAAGAATCAGGTGGAGTGTAAATTGGCAATGCGAATAAAATGTCGCTTTGAATTTTAAACCAGGCGAATACTAAAGATCAAATTTTACGCTCTGTGATTTACAGTGAGAATGAGAGGAGAGGGAGAGGGTGAGGGAGTGGGAGAGAGTGAGAGAGTGAGAGAGTGAGAGAGAGAGAGAGAGAGTGGGAGTGAGAGTGAGAGAGTGGTAGTGAGCGAGAGAGTGAGCGAGTGAGGGGCGGGGGAGGGGGGCATACAGTTAAACAGAGAGAGAGAGAGAGAGAGAGAGAGAGAGAGAGAATTATTTTGCAAGAATCGAACGTTTAAGCAAACACAGGATGAGCGGTGTGAATTAACGGCCTTATTTTCCATAAATTTGAAAATATTATTTATATACGATACGGTAGGGGTGAGCGAAGAGTCGGGCGGGGCGGGAGGCATCGAAAATTAAACGAGCACGTGTATTTTAAAACACTCGTCCCTCGCTCATACTCCGACAATCCCAAATCAATCCACAGTCAAGTTTATTCATTTATTATTTTAATCGGGCTTTTGCCACATTTTCGAAACTCCCGAGCTTATCGAGCGTCCGCCGCTAATAGCCGTACATTTTTACATATCCTCGATATCGATCCGAGCGTTATTGTAAGAAACGAGCGTTTTCCAAGCTCACGAGCGGCCCCCGGGGCGATCACTGATAAACAAAGCCTCCCGCAGGTAATTGAAAAGTCGTCGTGGCTTTTGATCCGAGCGGATTAGTTATTGCCTTTTTCGATTCCTCGCGTATTAAATTCCTTTTGAGTGGCACAAAAGCGCATGACTGCCGTTGTCATTGGACGCGCAACAGCCCGCGATCAACCCACGCGTGTCTTTTCCCAATTCTCCGCTCCTCCGTTCACAGACCTCACCCGCTCTCTCGCCACCCCCGTCTCTACGTATTTCATCGGACTGCTGGCGGTGACACTCGGGCCGCTTCGAGTGCGCGCACATGTTTTCCTTTATTTAACTTTGCTCTTGACCGGCGTTCATTACAAACGCCACTGACTGACATTGTTGCTTTCCCGCCCGGGACTCCCCCCCCCCCCCCCCCAAAACCCAGCTCCAACACCCATCGCCGTTTTGCCTATGGGTTTATATTTGGATGCTTTTTGTGTTGGTTGGCTTGTGCCGTCGGCGGGCAGGGCCTCTTTTTGCTTCCATGCTAGCTCGACTGACCTTTGAGCGTAAATTTTCCAGCAGGTGCTTAACTCCGCCCGAATGTGCTACAATGCTTCCTTTTTATCGCTCTCGCCTCCTCCCCCCTACCCCCTTCCACACGCCCATCCACCCGGCAGCTCGGTTTATTACTTTTTAAAGGTATGTGTATATAGCCGCGGTTAGTGCGTCACGATACTAAAAGCGCTATGATACAATTATGATTTTATCGTTAAACCTGTGCAGTAAAATCGCGTTCGAATACAATGTATTCACGAGTATCGATTCCCCTTGCCACAGTAATGCGATAAGATAATATGCTAAAATGAATATGTAAACTTAATTGGAGCTATTTGTCAATAAACTCTTTACGTGAAATTCTTCGACAACGATATTTATAAAAAAATAGGCACAGATACAATTTTATCGACTTTTCGTATAAATTCAAGACCCATTTAATAAAACAGTTGAATATTATATTTTCTAGTTCTTTAGGCCTAAGAGATTCTCCATATATAAGACACTGCGCATGTAGGAAGAATTAATTTAATTATCCATCGTTAAATATTTATAGCCTTGTAAATATTTATAAATATTAATGCAATCCGAAGGCTATTTAAATGCTATTGTTGTTTAAAAGAAAAATTTCATTACTTATAAGAAAACGACATGAAATTAAAGCAAACGATTACTTATTAATAAAACGGTAAAACGAATAAATCTATTTGGCGCGTCTATTAGTCTCCAACGGAAACATAATAACGAATCTTCCGCGGCATTGCGTTAAAAATCATTCGCTTTGAACAAGTTCGTTAAAATTAACGCGAGCACACATACACGCGTATCCGCTCATCGGCTGGATGCTTCTGTGCAGAGGAAATTTTTTGCAAGATGTACGCGTAAATAATACAAGCGTTCAGCGGTAATTAAGCTACTTACTCATTTCCGTAAGCCAGCTATTTAAGGTGACATTGTCGTTTTCCGCGATATTTCCAATTGCTATATTTTCAATGTCCATAGAGACGCGTACATTTTATTTACATGTGCAACATGGAGAGAAAAGCGTGTTTGTTGTATTTCAAAAATTGTAATTCTGCAATTAATTATTGTAAATTGTTGCACCAAATGTGTAGAATACACGTTCGTTAAATCTCAATCACACTCAATCACAGTTAATCGAAGAAATTCAAAATTAATAATAATAATAATAATAATAATAATAATAATAATAATGATAATAATAATAATAAATAATAATAAAAACAACAGAAAAAAAAACGCCAAAAAACCGCGGTACTTTCATTCGAAAATAATCCAATGAATTTTTAAAGAAAGTCTTTGTTAATTAGTCTGTCATTAAGAGGATTGATCAGTTAGTCGAATACTTCCAGCATTTTTACTCGATAGAACGCTTTAAATAATTTAAGCTGGAATTTCGGTCGGGCCGCTCGAGTGTGTATGCATGTATTCGCGCGCTTTCGCGAAAACCGTTTTCTCTTCCAATTACAATCCAATTGACAAATATAGCCTCGCAAAATGCAGCCGTCGTGGCGTCAAAATTCACGACAGCGCGATCTCAATCTCGTCTGTAAAATTCAGCGTCGTTCCTATAGCGCGAGCTAAATCCAAGTAAATTATGAAACTTCAATGGGCGCTAGGCAAAAGGCTGCCCCGCCCCTCCCAACCGCCGCTCGTTATCGCGTACGCGCACGCACACACGCGTGCACTTTCTCTCTGCTCTTCGATAAAAGTAGAAGGAAGTTCGAAAAAGGAGGGCACGCGACATTAATAAACAAAGACGCGGACGGGGTCAGTAGCGCGGTGTTTGCGCCGTTGGCGGGGTGCGGGGCGTTGACGATGACTCGGGATGACGAGGTGGGGTTTTGCGGGGGCGGAGCCGTGCGAATCGACAAATCAGTAATTATCGTGAGCATCCTTAAGACGCGCGAGCAGCTGAAGCTCGGCATAATAAGCGCTTGGCGGAGAGAGTTTACGCTGTGTCTTTGCTCAGCGGGGGTGGGAGTCGAGCGGCGGCAGTGGCAACGAGGTAATTTGTTCAGCCAAGTAATATACGTCACCTTCCTTCCCTCGCCCGGTTATAATTAGCCTCCCCGAGCGCAGGCACTTTCGCGCAGGTTCAACGTCTCACGGCTTAATGACACTGAATAGCGATGATAAATTGCCGACGTTCCCTCCCTCCCGCCCTCTCTCCCGCCCTTCGCCGTACGCCCCTCGACGTAACCCGCGAGCCACCCCGCAGCGTATATAATATCTTTCTCGCGGCAGTTCACCCGACACTTTATATATCTGCCAGGGCACGCGATAGTCTGCCCGCGTATTTGCTAAATAATTATTTTAATGGCTGCGCGGGGTAGCGCATGCGCCACGGCAGGGGCTATTTTACTATCGTAGACCTATTTATAAAAGCGCGCGCACTGTCCCCTTAATCTCTTAATCGCGGGCGATCATCCTTTTACGATATTTATCGCGAGTATCATCGCTCCACGCTTTGGGCGTCTCCTTAATGGCAAGCACATCGACTAGATTTTCTTCTCGCTTTCCTTTCGTCTGTCTTTTAATAAATACACTTGAAAGCCTCGTCAAGGGTTTATCGCACTATCGAACGCGTAAAGAAACTTCGCACTATAAGGCGTAAATCTTCTACCCGACCCACTGGATATTTCACGCCGGACTTCACACACTTAAGTGCGCCGGCATTATCGATCTCCGACATAATTTCACTCACGTTAATTTTTACCGACATATTCTTATTTGGGCATTAATGATTCACGAATCGTATAAAAGTGACCGCGTTAATAAATAATGATTACCACGAAATTATATGTTACCATTCATGGTAAACGTGCAAAATTAATACTTGTCATAAAGTATAGAAATATAATCAACAGCATTACAAACAGAATCAATTATTCTGTAATAGCTCAGACCGAATCGTTTGGGTTTTGCGTCAAAAGAGAGATAGAGATAGCTATATATATATATATATATATATATATATATATATATATATAGAGAGAGAGAGAGAGAGAGAGAGAGAGAGAGAGATAGCTAGAGAGAGAGAGCTAAAGCGAATAGTATAGTTTTTCGAAACCTCAGCTGTAATATGAGCGCATCGATCACTTGGTTTAATTTATGGTATAAGCCTTTTGAAATATGTAGAGGTTTTTTTTTCCATTTTAACGACCTTCGAAACAAAGTATTTGGCTTCTAATATTCGGGAAGCTATTTTCGATAATAAAATCATTTTGATGCGAAGCATTTTATTCGTATTTTTAAAATATAAATAAAAGCATAGAAGCGGGCAGAGAGATTTTATATGTAACGGTAAAAGTGCCCTTGTACATGACACAGCCTAATACATATATTTTACTTTCGGTGGAAAATATACTGGCTCGCGGTGAAATATTGTAAAACTTTCTTCCCCCTTATTATTATATATTTCACTTATTTCCTTGGCCCTTTTTTACGCGACGTACTTTAATAAAAATTGTCACCTCGAATACGAAATATCAACGGTACTTCTCCACGGCTGATAAATGAAAGATCAAGAGTCGTGAGATAAAATTGCGGTCCTCGGTTCTCACAGGAGCTCCGTCCTCCATCTAAAATGCGTAAGCGATACTGGCGGCTGAAGGATATTTCGCGTAATTTTCTACATTGCCTAGAAAAGAATGAGAATATGGGCATTTATTTCGAGAGCGCGTCTTTGCCGCCCTCAAGACGTCGCTGATCTTGAAAACGCTTAAGCACTCGGGGCTCCTTCAGCGCAATAAATAACCGGCGTAATTCGTGAATTGCGAGCTCTGGAGCTGACGAAGCATCGGCCGGAATATTTTTAGCGGCACTTGCGTTAATAGCCGCGTCGGCTCTTATCTCGCGACACATTGCGGGGGCAAATAAAGCAGGCACCCGACGATAAGAAAATAAACGCGCTAAAAGCATCGATTTCCAGCTAAGTGTTCGCTTAGGGACGGATGCCGCCGCTCCCTCGCGACCCCCCGGATCGCCTGAAAGTTAGACGGAGCACGAACGGGAGAAAGTGCCGCGTGAGTAAGGCCACGCGTCCACTCCACACAATGCGGAAAAATACATAACGACCGCTTACATGTAGACGCACGTAAACGCGAGCATTAATACGGGGGTGATCGGTTGGGCGATTCTCCTTTCTTTTCGTTTGTTTTGGGGGACTTTGACGAGAAAATCGGTGATACTCTAAGGCATTAGCGACTTCTCCCGACGGTGATTAATAATGCAAGGATCGCGCGGTCGCGGTGCATTTAGAAGAGGATGGCTTTAAGAGCTTTCGTCGCCTAGTGGCAAAAGGCCGCGGGGACGCGCCCATCAATTATTCCCCCATATATTTGGTTCTCAGGATTTTTATCGCTCTCTCTCTCTCTCTCTCTCTCTCTCTCTCTCTCTCTCTCTCTTCGGGTCCTCGAGTCTGGGCGTCTCGAAAAATAGGCACGCCGGCGGAAACAAAGGTGAACGTCCCTGTGATTTGATCCTATTAATGTGACCCTCGTGCTAATTAGCGTGAACTGCCGCTGCGGTGATGCGGCGGATAATCGATGACCCAGGCCGTCGGCTCCATAGTCGCTGCCGCCGCCACCACCGCAGCCGCCGCCTCTACCCCCTGCTAGGGCTCGCGGTGGTAGTTGTGAGCCCCTTTCCCCGCTCCAGCGTCCAACACCCTCCCCTGGCAGGAGTACGTCAGGGAGACGGCAATGAGAGGGAGAGAGAGAGAGAGAGAGAGAGAGAGAGAGAGAGAGAGAGAGAGAGAGCAATAACAAGCGAGTTAGCGGGCGATGAAGGACAGGCGAGTTGGTGGAGGAGAGGGAGGTGGGTGAGATCGTTTGGTTCGCTTTTGGAACGCTGTTTGACTAGTTCTCCGGAACAAAGCCGATGTTACAGGCTAATAAAGCTTTGGCCCGGAGCTTTCCACTCGTCTCGCGCTTATATACTTGGAAGCTCTCTCGCAGTCTCTCTTAGAACACTTGGGAAAAGAGCAGCGCCCGGTATTATGGAAATAGGTCTAGCCGCCGTGGGGGATGACTGCTACTATTGCCTCTCCTTCCCCTTTCTATCTCTCCTACGGCGTTTAACTCGCACTTTATCTTAACGAGAGATAGCCCGACGCGCAATCACGAACGTTGGAAAAAGTGTGACGTTATCCGCTTCCTCGTGTCATCGCTTCTATGCTTGTGTGCCTCTTAACAAGCGAGGCTGTTCCGTTAGTCGGTAATCGTCGCCTTAAGAATCGACACCGAAGTTTCTTATTGTAATGAGCAACTCGTGAGCTCTGGCGCCAAATGAGCTTGCAAGCTGATTTATAATGCACTGGCAATGAAAGCCGATGTTTCTTTAGTCCCTGATCAGATTATCAACGCTACAGTGTTGACTAAAAAATAAAAATTCTAGCACAAGGAATCGAAACTTTTTTTTTGCTTTCACAATATTATATAGAAAAATTGACCTCTCCCGAATGAATAGCTTATAAAAAGAAAATTTCTCTCGGACACTGAAATTCAATTAACCATTTCAGAAATATATATATAACAACCTTCAAATTGAATAAAATACGACAGTATGCGTATGCCTCGGGCTTCGGTATCGAGCATACAAACGCTGAAAAATAGACACCGCGGCAATATTTTACTTTAAAAACAAAAAACAAAAAACAAAAAACAACAAAAAAAAAAACAACAAAAAAAAAAAACAACAAAAAAACAACAAAAAAAGAAAAATATTAAAATAATATAAATTTTATTTATCTGTTAATCGCGTTCAAAGCCAGATTAGAAAATAACCGATCAAGTGCTCTCTAACTTTTTGCGAAATAAACAATAATTTGCATCGATGCATCTACTCTTAATCCGCTTAAATAAGCGTTTATTGCCGTAAAGAGATATCCTAAAGCTTGTAATAAGATTTCTGATATTAAGATATTAATGGATATTAATAGGCTCATATTAATTGAACGAATATGATATTAATAGACTGCATCTTGCAAGTACTTAGTGGAAACTTGCTTTTTTCTTTCTTTTCAACATTATGTATAATTCTTATAATTCCCATTCCTAATAATAATGTAATTTAATATATTTTATATAACAATCATTAGCTGATTATCATTGCTATGTAATGCCAATTTAGAAATAAAGTGCATGCTAAATCAAATAGATTATTTATTTATTGATATCAGTACATAGTTATCAAGTTTTTTTAGGTGTATTATTCAATTAATAATCTCAAATCACGCAATATAGACAAGCCGAACGTTAAGAATTTATCTTGCGAATATGTATCTTGAAGAGAGAAAGAAAAGGTAGTTGCTATATCGATTGATAAAATTAATCGTCTATTAAATAACTTATATTAGGTATCGTTCATTTAACTTTTTAATGTGGCCGATCAACTGGACATTCGGTAAACCAAAATATTTAAAAGCATTCGTTTCGATAAAAATCAACAAGCCAACGTATTAATACGAGCGAATTGAAAATTGCAATTTCAATTTATACGTAATTTAAAGGCTGCTATTTAATTTCGACTTGGAATAATTCAAAGATAAAACTGATGTTATTACAGTAGCCATTACGACGAAATTATCTTTACGAACAGTCAGGATATTAGATCTACTTTACAATCTATATTAATGTAATATTTGCGAAAATTTTATAAAATTCATTGAAAATAATTTTGTAAGCATAAAATGTGCATATAAGCTTAGATATTAGACTATTTAGAGAACATTATGGTAAGTATAATTAATCACTCTCTTATGTTCTTGGCATGTGTCCTTACTTGTGCGCCTGCCGTTAGCGTATGAACAATAATTGTAATTTATATTATGCACATTTTTTTTTGTTTTTTTTTTTTTTGTTTTTTGAAGTTCAATGCATCGTCGTATATGTACTGGGTATTTATTAATAAATACAAAAGTATGAGGTAATTACTCGGAAGTCAACTGGAAAGAGAGATGCCAGGCTAGTATGCATGGCGTTAAAAGATTTACGTAATCAGAACACTTTTTTTATCGCCTTAATGAAAAGTAAATAAGAAAGGCGATATCAAATTAAGCGTCTATTTAAACTGCGCACCTTGAAAAATGCTCATAAAGCATTGAGAAATGATATTAAAAGAAAAAAAAATATCGTTAATATAACAGTTATCTTTATAATACTAGACGCACGCGTGTACGTAGTCTCACAATAAAAATATATTTTAGAAAGGTAAACGAAATGGAAAAAAGAAAAAATGAGAATGAAAATACTCTGTCATATTGAAAATATCCCGTTTTCTTATAAAAAAAACGGGAGGGTTTTATTTTTTTTTTTTTTTTTTTTTTTTTTTTTTTTTTAAAAGCAAGTATTGTGATACTTTATTCTAGATTTTGCTCAATAAAAACTTCTATGGCATCTGTAGACATATAGTAAATAATATGCGCATTTGCTGTTTTTATTCATCAAGCACGAAATATTCTTTTACACGTGGAATGTTAGGTTTTTCATTATAAAATTGTACAAATGTAGAGGGATAGACTGTCAATTGGCATAATGGAAAAGTAGAAAAAGCTACTGCACATTTTGTAAGAATCGATAATTTCAAATGTCGTTGATTTAGTTGGAAATAAATGCAATGTAATCCCGACGACGATAGTTACAATAACTTTCAATATTTTTATCTTCGGCCAAATGAATCGTATGACTCAGTCCAAAATGACAAATTTAATTCTACTCGAGTAAGATTTCCGTTCTTCGGCAGAGCAATTTCACTATTTCTCATGAATACGATAAAAATTTGTCGAAGCAAGGAAAAGTAAGTAAGCTCTTAGCAGAAAAATAATGAAAAATTGTTGGTAATCGTTATTATCCTTTAGTTCAGCAGAAACTCGGAAATTCGGACTTTCGGATATGTAAAAAGAAAGAAAAGAAGAAAGTCTGCGCGGTCACAAGAGTATCGCACTTTTCAGCTTTTGTCACGACCATACGTAGTTACAAAACACTGTCACCGAATTAATATAACTTTCTTGATTTTCATTATTTTTTGGTTTTTTGTTTTTTGTTTTTTGTTTTTCGTTTTTCCTTGGTTTTTCGTTGAAATGTTAAATAAATATTCCATTTGTACTTTATGACAATGTAATAATATTACGATAAAAGATAAAGTTATTTCGCATAATTAACTTGGGGAGGCAAACTTTGCACGGCTGCAACTGTTTTTGACCGCCCAACTGCAATGGCATAATATGTTACATTTCCCTAATGTCTAAAGTTATTGCAAATTGTATAATTATAATCATTTAGGGTAATTTATCGGAACAACTTGTGGTAAGGACCGGTCGTTTATCCTTAAAATGACGCGACGTTATATATCCCGAGCTCCTTTCGAGAAAAAAAAAAAAAAAAAAAAAAAAAAGAACATTTTCACATTTTCACAACCGACTCGGCCCCTCGCACTCCCTCGTGCCAATTTTTCAATCGTATTAACAAAAGAGCCAGCTTCGACAAAAGCCCCCCGGGCACCTTCGCTCTCAACCGCCGTACACCCGCCACGATTCGCCGAACGAACGATACGCGCACGCCACTTGACGCATTCCAGCGAGATATCGGATGTCAACGGGAATGCCGTGCACGCGACAGCAGCAGCGCGCTAAGCGCCGTCCACCCTCGCCTCCCGCAATACTCCTGCACCGAGCAATAATTCTGTTGCAGAGAGCGGCCTCGGCCTCGGCGGTACCAAGCCCTCCTCCGGCGGCAAGCGCAAGAGGTCCGAGGCGGCCACGAAGGAGGCCCTGCCCGTGGGCCTCAAGCTCGCCTCGGAGACGAGGCCCTCGCCGGCCGACGTAGCCGAGGACGCGGACTCGGCCGAACGTAAGAAGAAGAAGGCCCGCACCACCTTCACGGGACGACAGATCTTCGAGCTCGAGAAGCAGTTCGAGGTTAAGAAGTACCTGAGCTCCTCCGAGCGCGCGGACATGGCCAAACTCCTCAACGTCACCGAGACGCAGGTACGTGCCAATTGCGACCGACTTTAGCTGCTCGGCGGCTCGGTGGCTCTCTCACTCTTCCTCTCTATCTCTCCCATCCCCTTCTCCTACTCGCGCGCGCACGCACACGCACACACACGCACGCACACACTCTCTCTCTCTCTCTCTCTCTCTCTCTCTCTCTGTCTTACTGTTTCTTATTGTATCATAACCGTAGCGCTTAGGCTCTGCCGCTAAGCCAAAGCTTCGTACATCCGCATGAACGGCAAATTAAGTTTATCGTTCCGTTGTGGAAGAGAAGGCGCGCCGGGACGACGATGCCAGTCGAGGCGAGCGACGTCGTTCCGTCGATTGGCTTCCAACGGCAAAAAGGCCATTCGCTCCCGTAGGAAGCGCATCCGATTATCGATCCGCCGCCCGGAGCACCGAGCATTATTAGCTTGGCCGGAAGCCCGACACACGTCGCCATTATTTTATCAGACCTATCAAGAGAATTGATAAGCGCTGGCTCGCGCGCGCGTTAAAACGTGCGCGCGCAACGACGACAATGAGCGACGACGACGACGACGACGACGACGACGACGACGACGACGACGACGACGACGACGACGACGACGACGACGACGACGACGACGACGACGACGACGACGACGACGACGACGACGACGACGACGACGACGACGACGACGACGACGACGACGACGACGACGACGACGACGACGACGACGACGACGACGACGACGACGACGACGACGACGACGACGACGACGACGACGACGACGACGACGACGACGACGACGACGACGACGACGACGACGACGACGACGACGACGACGACGACGACGACGACGACGACGACGACGACGACGACGACGACGACGACGACGACGACGACGACGACGACGACGACGACGACGACGACGACGACGACGACGACGACGACGACGACGACGACGACGACGACGACGACGACGACGACGACGACGACGACGACGACGACGACGACGACGACGACGACGACGACGACGACGACGACGACGACGACGACGACGACGACGACGACGACGACGACGACGACGACGACGACGACGACGACGACGACGACGACGACGACGACGACGACGACGACGACGACGACGACGACGACGACGACGACGACGACGACGACGACGACGACGACGACGACGACGACGACGACGACGACGACGACGACGACGACGACGACGACGACGACGACGACGACGACGACGACGACGACGACGACGACGACGACGACGACGACGACGACGACGACGACGACGACGACGACGACGACGACGACGACGAACGACGACGAACGACGAGAGACGTCCTCTTGCCCTCTAGCCCTGGCATGCCCGGACCACCGCTCTCCCCTCATCACATGTCCCAATACACCACAGCTTCCCCGTCATCCATTCTCCCTCGGACCTATCGCCACCAACACCGCGAGTTTCGAAAGTCGCGCGGGGGCGACGCCCGCGACAGTTCGGCATCGGACGAGCGGGCCACGCCATTCCCGTGTTTTCGGCGCCCCGGATTAACATAAGTCCCCCGCGGCCCCGCGCGAAAGAAGGGACGCGAAAGGAGCCAGGGAGGCGGCCCCGGGATATCAGCGGCTATCAGGGCCATTAGTGGCAATCAGCGACAATTGCCAGCAGCCGGCCTGTCGCGCTTTGTGCTCATTATTCCGGCATGTGCGCGTAATCTGTTCCATCCTCTGGTGCGCGCACTCGAGGCCCTGCCCCGCCGTCAACGCCGCTACTGTCAACGTCGCCTCCCCCTCCCGCACCTCACCCACCTACCAAAATCCCACCTCTCAAACCGAAATCGCCAAATGCCCAGTCCCCGCACACCCACCTGATCGCCCGTACCCAACGCATCGTCAATTCGCGCGGATACGGCGTACGTGCGCGTGGCAAGCATCCGGCGCATATCAATTGGGCCCGGTAAAAGTGCCTAGCGCTCATTTTTAAGCAAGGCGCACGCGCTCGCCTATTTAATTCATCGCCCGTAATTGTTTTCTCTTTCCAGCGGGCTCGATCCTCCCCTCGTCTCCTGCCGCCGCCCCTTAAAAGCGCCCGTCGCCTACTCAACCCGTCCCGCCGAACACGCCGCCGCACTTTCCAGTCTCATCCTTTCGTTAATGCTACTTTCGAGATGCGCTCCACAACCATACACACTCCGACACTCCCTTACCCCCCTAACCCATCACAATCACCTCCCATCTCATCCCCCTATCGTCCATCCCGCGACTTTACAGTTTAATGTACGCAAACGACGCTCCCTCCCCCCCCCCCCCATGGCCCTGCGCCCCCCGGGCGCCTTTGCCGATGTACCACATTATCGATTGAATAATGAACGCTCGGCTAAAAATGAAAATACCTCTCGTTTGACGTCGATACCAAATTTCATGCGCCTGCCGTGCTGCGAAACATATGGTTAAAAGCATCGCTGTCGATGGAATCATAAGAGGAAGCGCCGACGATTTATAATGCGTCATAAAAACGTATCGGACCGTTTCATAAGGTTTTCCTTTTTTTCACTGTATTTATTTTTCCATTTATTGGATCGGAATTAATTGAGAATTCAAGTATCGTGTGTGTTGACTACTATTGCCGCCAATCAAATAAAGTACAGATAATTTTATTTGCTTTTCATTGATTATGTAGCTATTTTAATGTATATTGTAATAATGATAATGGAAAATGTAAATTAATACTTGGACGCGTAAATTATTACTTCGTTCTCAAGCCTCTACGCCAATATTATAATCATTATTAAACAATTCTTTTATATGTTTTATTCTTTTTTTTTTTTTATTATTATTATTCATAGCAAATACCTCCCCCCCCCCCCCCCCA
>NW_011948418.1:7482725-7508341 GCF_000503995.2 Ceratosolen solmsi marchali
CTCTCTCTCTCTCTCTCTCTCACGATCTTTTAAAATCCTTCAAAGTGAAACTTAAACTTTCTTCGGCGATCGTTACGACAGACAAAAAGATTAAGATAATTTCTACCGTACTTGTTATTCGGCTTGCAGTCGATTTGAAGAATTGACCGCGCGTTCGGGGGCCACTATTGAGAGCGAAATGGATTATTAGAAGTGAAAGCGCACTTTACTAATCCGTTTATAATTGGCGAGAAGAAAAATTGAATTTCACTGTATTATGATATTTTTATAATTGAGATTACTCGCCGTCGGCAATATTATTTCGCACATAATTCTCGTCGCGCATAATTCAGTAACAGAAAGAGCTTATCTTACATTATATCATTCGCTCGTATCCTCGTTTAATGATTCGGGAATAAAAATCATTTTAATGTTATTTCAATTAATATCAATTATATTTCATTCGTAAAAAATGCGTTAGTTTACATTAAAAAAAAATAAAAAAAAATTCACGCATTCGCGCTGTAATTTATATATTTTATTTGTAATACATACTGTCCTTTGCAACTGTGTTTACCCGAGTCCTGTATATACTGCCATCTTGTCAGTTCATGTTTTCATAAGTAATTTTTAAATTTTGTTTACAAATGCTGCGAATGGAAACATTTTCGCGTAAATAAATCTCAAATATTATTCGCTTTTTAGAATTGTAAACAAGTGTCCTTTATCTTAATCAATATTGACGTCGTTTTAAATGTCAAAATACTCTCTAATGTTACCGTGGAGCACCCAAATTCCTAAAATATTGTTCTATTTTCACTTTATTCTTATTATTTTCTTCATTCTTTGTCTTTCTCTTCTCCCGGAGTGAAAATAATCACGTAACGTAATCTTTCCTCTTTCCTCTATTCACTCTCCATGCAGGACTGCTGCAACAAAGTGCACCCGACGTAACAAAGCGTATTCGCAAATAAATAAGTGGTCAATTAGATAAAGATATTTTTAATGTGAAACTGGATAATTGAATCTTAAATCGACTTTATCGATAATGCTCCTATCGTAATAATTTATTTGATTTTATCTGACATGTTGAGAAATGATTGATTAAATAAATGAAAAACTTTCTTTTAATTCACATTCGTAAACTTTTCAAAAATAACCTCTTATTAGTTATTACAAAACAAAAAGCAAAAAAAAAAAATAAATAAATAAATAAATAAATAAAGCAACTGTACTAATAAATAAATTATAATTAATCAATATTTATTGAAATATTTATTCAAACAATATTTTTCACTAATATTATCGTAAATTTTGAATTTCAAGAATTAAAAATACCCAGTTTTCAATAATGACATATTTACATACAAAATCCAAACAATGATAATTCATTGAAAATATCCTGTACAAAAAAAAAAACAAAACAAAACAAAACAAAAAAAATGATAAAATTAAATCTTGTAAATGCATCTTCGTTAAATTACAAAATTATCTTTATCGTACAATTGGCGTAATAATTTTAAAACAATACATCGATCAATTTAACATAATTTTTCATTTTTCTATGTAAATAAACAAAAGTAATAATGAACTTTAAAAGATCAAATCTGTATAACCACTAGCCAGATAAAATTATTTTAATTAAATGTACAAAACATAGCTATTAAATGTATTAAACATATAACGAGAAGCTTCTGAAAAGTTAATAAATTAAATTATTTGCACGACAAAAGTAATAATAACAACAACAACAACAACAACAACAACAATAATAATAATAATAATAATAATAATAATAATAATATATTGAGAGTTTAATTGCTTCAATTTAACGCCACTTTAAATACATAAAAGTAACATTGTACAAGAGTTAATTTATTTCCCATGGACAAGATAAGTGAAAAATATTAATGAAATAGACATTTTAGTTGTATAATCGTCATGCTGATTATACAAATATAAGATAAATTTACACTCTGTCAAACATTTTTTTTTCTTCAAACCAAATTAAAATGTCAAATATTTAAAATAAAATTGAGAATAAACATGGAGACAATTAAAATAGCAGAAAGCTCATTAATTTTTATTTTCTACTGGGCTAGGTCGGAAAATAGTAATATTATTAGTAATAACACTAATAAAATAAATACTAATAACAATAAAAAGAAAAACAACGACGACTATGACGACAACGATGTGCAGAGTGTAAATTTTCTATTTAAACCTGCAAATCCTTCAACTTACCCGTTATAATTTATTATAGCATATAATAGAGAAACGAGCCTATAAAACCTTACAAAATAAAAACATACGCGCGCATATATATTAGTTTAGCTTTTCATTTATTCGTATAAATAAAAGGGAATATAAATCATTGTAATACTTTCGAGTAGTCAACGACGGTGTTACATATTTCTCATACAGTTATTAAATGAGGCGCGGGCGAAAAGGTCGAAAAATGCCAGAGCCCCATAAATAAATTTGTGTTTTACATAAATTCAAGTATTTTTTAATTACGGTCGTCGGTTGACGTACGCTTGTTAGAGGGCGACTCGGGAGGGGCGGGTGGGGCTCGAGAGCGAAAAATGCGCCAGCCTCGAGGGAATACAATTTGTAGGGCGAATTCGATAAAGCAGTCGAGTGATTCGGTGGCTGCTGCTTAACTACGGAATTAGAAATCAATGAAGTAAAGCCGACTATTAGGCGATTAAAATGCCGCCGAAGCAGCCGTTTAGGAAGGTAGCAGCGCGTCCGCTCTCCTTACTTCCCGTAATGAAATTTCTTCCACGCTCGGCCCGGCTAATAATGGGAAAGACGCGATCTCGCATCTGCGTAGGTGAAGATCTGGTTCCAGAATCGGCGCACCAAGTGGAAGAAGCAGGACAACATAAGTAACGCTGAGGCGGCCGAGCACAAGAACCAGAACAATCCCAAGTCCGGGGCTCAGGGGAGACTCGGTTCGAAGCAGCCGTCCAAGGACACGGAGGGCAGCTCGGACTCGAACAACTCGCTGCTGGTGAGCGACGGGAACTCGGTGCCGGACAGCAACAGCAGCCGCACCGTCGCGACGCCCGAATCCCCGGCGCCGCCGCGACCCGACAAGCAACAGCAGCAGACTCCCGGAGAGCACGACCGGAAGATCGCCTCCCGGGATCTCGTTGCCGGCAAGGGACAGTCGCGAATACTCGCCGTCAAGGAGCCGTCGGACGACGATCTCGAGGTGAGCCTAACTTTTACATTTTCGTGCGAGCCCCCCAGCTCTATTTAACTCGAACCCTTCCACTGCTACTGCTACTACTACTGCTACTGCTACTGCTACTGCTACTGCTACTGCTACTGCTACTGCTACTGCTACTGCTACTGCTACTGCTACTGCTACTGCTACTGCTACTGCTACTGCTACTGCTACTGCTACTGCTACTGCTACTGCTACTGCTACTGCTACTGCTACTGCTACTGCTACTGCTACTGCTACTGCTACTGCTACTGCTACTGCTACTGCTACTGCTACTGCTACTGCTACTGCTACTGCTACTGCTACTGCTACTGCTACTGCTACTGCTACTGCTACTGCTACTGCTACTGCTACTGCTACTACTACCACTACTACTACTACTACCGCTGTTGCTACTTGATGGTAGCGATACTCTACGGGAACTGCAACTATCTTGGCCATTAATTAATTTCGCGGGAACGAGTATTAGATTGGTTGGGGCGGAAAAGTGTGGTGAAGAGGGTTTGAACACGGTGCGTAGACATCTGACTCGATAGAGTTACGCCATAATACACTCGCCGCGCTTACTTCGATCGTCACGTTGGTCAAAAATTTGGGATTCGAGCAGCAAATTCTCGCGGTCCGTGCCTTTAAACTTTCCAAGTAAAGCGTCGAATAAAAGAAAGCGGTGGCCGAGCCGATTAAAAGAAAGTGGCCGGCCTTTTGTAGGTTGTTTCTTATTGTCTTCTTCTTACGACTCGCCGCTCGGTAAAAGCGCGAACGGGGCTGCGAGCGAAGGAGGAGTCAACGGGGCCGCGAGGCGTGACTCCGTGCTTTCGTATAGCCGTGTCGGCTTCGGCGGCCGTCTAAGGGGGACGTCCCGCGACGCCCGCGCTACTTCCTCGATCACGAGAGCAATGCGTTTTTGGGCTAATTCCAGGCGAGCAGCAGTCCGGACGGCGGGGAAACGTCCTCGGTGAACAACAACGGCAAGCAGTCGTCGCCCACGGCGCCCCCCTCCACGGACAGCGAGCGCCCAGAGGACGAGGACGACGAGGACGAAGACGAGGCCGCGACGAGCCGAGCGACCGCGAGCCCCGAGCCGCCCAACAGCTAACCAGCGGGTACGGCCCCGGCCCGGTACACCCGCGGCTACTCGACCGCGGCCTCGTGACCGCGCGCCCGAACTTTTCCGCATACGTAGCGTGCACGCGCATACGTGCACGTGCGTTTAAAAAGCGTCCTTCCAGGATTAGCGCGGGAGGAGGGACGAGCGCGAGTCCCGCGACTGTGATTTTAACCTATTTCCTGCCTCATCGCGAGATAGTGTGAGCGAGCGTGACACAGTGAGTGTGAATGACAGAGAGGACGAAAGAACGCGACTCGCTTTTTATCTATCTATCTATCTACATGTGTATATTTATATGTATGTATGCACGCATGTACGTGTGCATGTATATACATATACATATATATATATATATATATATATATACACACACACACGCATATGGTGCCATGCAAAAGGGCTCGTCGGATTTGTGCGGAATGACGGGGGACCTCGTGTCGAGGACACGGGCTCGCCCACCGGCAACGAACCTGCTCTTACTTCTTCAACCTCGATTATCCTCACATTGTCCCTAATCTCGCGACCCTTTTGCGCCTCGCTTCCTGTACTCGCGTCTGCCGAGTTCGCGAGAATAATGCTTCCAGGGAACGTGGCTGCAACGCCTGGATACTAGTATTTTGTATAAATGTTCGATTCGTTCCCATTACTTTATACGCCAGCCATCTATCCATTATTTCATCTTTTATTCTTCCTTTATTCCTTCCTTCCTTCCTTCCTTCCTTCCTTCCTTCCTTCCTTCCTTCCTTCCTTCCTTCCTTCCTTCCTTCCTTCCTTCCTTCCTTCCTTCCTTCCTTCCTTCCTTCCTTCCTTCCTTCCTTCCTTCCTTCCCCACTTCCTTCTCTCAGTCTTTCCTTCAACCCTTTTTTTATTTCTTTTATTTCCATTATTATTATTATTATTATTATTATTATTATTATTATTTTTTTTTTAATTATTTTATCTTTTTTTTATTTTTCGTTTGTGACGAGAATCGCTAAGGTAAATTGCCGAGATGAGCCAGGCGGATTATGAAGTCTGTGTTGTAAATATCGAGCTCGGTCGCTAATTTTTTTATCCCCGGTGTATAAACAAAACAAAAAAAAAACAAAAAAAAAACAACAACAACAACAAAAAAACAACAAAATAAACAAACAAAAAACAAAAAAAAAATGTAAAAAAAAATGTGTGTCGCGAAAGTGTTACTGGCAAAAAATTGTGGTAATAATATTTATTATCGACATTGTGGAATGACGTTTTCGGATTGCCTAGGCTTCGATCGAAATGAGGTGCTGCCGAAGTTTCTAAATAACTTGAACTAAGGCCAACAATGCCGGTTGTGTACCGAGCCAGAGAAAGTGTAAAATTTTTGCCGAAGAAAACAAAATGGACGATAGGCCTGAATAATTTTGCACGAATTGGTATCGAATCGCTAGAGTCCATGAGAAATTGCGCACTCCGAGGCACAACCACTGGAAGTAATGTACACTGAAATTGAAGAAGAATATTATATTTATGTAAACAAATTTAATTATGTTAAAAATTATACGCTCCGCAAAATTTTAAAAACTATTGTAACAAAGTTTTACCCATTGGGAAACAATCAGAATTAGTTCCAAGTAATTGTTGATTTTAGTTCAAGTCATCATAAATAAGGAAATATTTTTATTCGCCAATGATGATTAAGGATGCTGGAATCTTCGAGAAGGATAATTAAATTTAAGTAAGAATTTCTAGCATACTATATTTTGTCGATAAGTAATCAGGATGTAAGGATTGTTTGAAATATCGAAGCATCTTCATTAGCATATTACTCAGCGCCTTAAGCGTTTCATCTTTAAGTAAATACGACAGGCTTGTTAATTGCATTTCCTTAAACGTTCTTGTGATCTTTTGTAATAAGCCTTAAATGTAACAAAGCTATAAGACGTCGATTTAATATCTACTAAGAGTACTATGAAATGCTTAAAGGCTCTCATGTTTCATGAAGCAGACACGTTTCGAAATCAAGGCATCAGAAATAAATACGTAAACCGTTGACTTTTCTCTTCCTTTGTATTGTTACGCCAAATCTTTTACTTTCATTAATGCTTAAAGAGAGCTAACGAGGAATTAACGAAAATGAAAAGTAAATAATTAATAGAATGAATAAATTAATTAATTAAATAAATTGATTAATTAATGGTTAAATAAATGCAAATACGAGGGAAAAAGGCGTTTTTCGTAGTTTCCACTAACTGAAGTTGTGCCATAATTTTATCGGTAATATCACTTATCACAGACTAGGTAATAGCGTACATGATGCAGTATAAATGATGCAGAAGTTGACGAGGAGGTCGGGAACGTGACAAATGGAAAATTGGTCAGTAATAACAACACACACACACACACACACACACACACACACATGCACCCACAGCCAGTTACATTGTCAGCCGTGTAGTTTTGCAATATGCATAAGTACTCGTGATATAAATAATTAATTCATTGTTGTGGATACGTCAAGATGTATTACATACGTGCGGAGACAAATTTTAAACGCACTTTTTTTCTAATTAATTATTAGGTGAATGATAAAGGAAAATGCAAAACTGAAGTTCGTCGATATTTTTTTCGCCAAAGAAAAAGTGTCAATAAAATTGAAATATAGATCCTAAATAAGTTATCCTCTTTATTTTCAATGCATACAACAATCAAATATATTATTTTACAATCAATTGGAGATACGGGAGCAGCAAACGGCTATACCAAATGGAAAAGGAATTGTAAAAATAATTTAATATTTATTATAATTTATTGTTATTGTTTCCTCCATAAATACATACATACATATATATATATATATATATATATATATATATATATATATATATTATTAAATACGAAGGTAAGTAACTATTGTGAAATATAAAGATACCGTAAGTTTTGGTCAATTTTAATTTATCAGACTATTAACGTACCATGTTCTTCATTAATTATGATTAATTAATTAGAAAAAAAAAAGAAGAATTTCGAGCAATCGATGCTACGATTCTTTATAATACATAATCTAAAGAATCCGATATTTTATTCAACTTTCGTGGTACTGCCTGGCATTATAATGTTTTTATAGCAATTTTTTCTGTGCCTAACTAATGATTAGAGGTAAATCGAGGTAAATTACATTGTGATAAAAATATAAATACAAATCATATTGACTAATCATAATAATTTATTATTTATTAGATTATATAAAAGTGAATAAGTACGATGCTAATTAATTAAACTAAAAATAATTTAAAGTCGTACCAGATAATTATATTGTGCCCACCGGGTATTGCTACATGTAATTATTATAAATTGAAACCGGTATTTATAAAATTCATAAACTTGTTAAATATTTTTAAATTACTTCGTGTTTAATAAACGGTAATTAATTATGTAAAGCCTATTTCTAAATCTTTCCATCAGAATTTTCATATTTTTATTTATTTTTATTTATATTTTCATTCTTTTTTTTTTTTTTTATTTTTTTTTTTTTAGAATACGTCGTTAATTTCTCTACGATTTCGAAAATAAATATTCATTACTAATACTATTATCACACACTCGAAGGAATATCAGCAACGTCGTTAATTAATATATGGATTCTCAACTCTAAAGACGAAGAATAATAATATTTTAATATTTGGCCTTAAATAATTGCGGAACATTATTTGCTTAATAATGTAAATGAATTAAAAGCCGAAAAATACATTCTGCGTA
Organism: Ceratosolen solmsi marchali; assembly: GCF_000503995.2. Lineage (NCBI taxonomy): Eukaryota > Metazoa > Arthropoda > Insecta > Hymenoptera > Agaonidae > Ceratosolen > Ceratosolen solmsi. The sequence goes on from NW_011948418.1 coordinate 7,490,768, forward strand.
CAACTACACGACATTTTAAGGACATCTTGAAGGCTTTGAGATGCAAAAATATCTGCGGGATTTCCAATTCAAGTTTCGTTATTCCATGAATTAGTTGTGCTGCATGATGTAAAGTACATTGAAAAATTTAAAAATATGGAATATATATTTGTTGAAAGTAACATATTATATATTCTTAGGTTGAATACTTTTAAAACATTTTCTGAATGTCAAATGCTCTAGATAATGTAGCTAAAAATGGATTCAACGATGCGGACTATAAAAATACTTACAAGCCAAATAATCTTTAAAAATTTCATGAAACATAAACATTTTCTTAAAACTACATATTTTAATTATTATTATCTTTTTTCAATTATTCTGATTCATTTTTTTTTTTTTTTTTTTTTTTTTTTTTTTTTTTTAATGAAAATTCAAAATTCACGTTCGATAATTGCATTTACATATATTTTCTTTATACTATTTTATAATTTGAAATAAAAAATTTACTTATAATCAATGTCGAGCAAATTTAAAAATTACTTCAATGACGTTTTAGAATATCTTTAGTTAATTTAATTGCGCGGTATAAGCATTGAATATTCTTATGGAGAAATAAATTATGTTACAAGATTTTTCATTAAATAAATAAAGGTTGAATATACATATTAAGCGGATCACTACAAATAAAATCTCAATATTTCGCAAGCAAATTTTAGCAAAATAATACGAATAACAATTCCGTACAATATTAAATTTACATATTGGATAAATAAAAATTGCATGGAAACTGTCGTTTTTCTCTTTAATACATCAAACAATTTCGACTAATCGATTCATCGAGTATGAATCTTATTATTATTTAATAATAATGATAATAATAATAATAATAATAATAATAATAATAATAATAATAATAATAATAATAATAATAACAACAACATAAATGTAAATTATCTACTTTTCGCTTATTATTTAATAGATTTGCTTAATCAAAATCACTTAATCAGATTTCTAATAATTTTACTATGTTAAAGCAATGAACAGTCTGTATCAAAAGATTTGCTCAATTAGTCGCTATCACTCTCCAACTATGGATAATTAATAATCAACCAAAGAAAAAAAACTTGTTTTATCGACATATTGAACTTTAATGTTGAAGTTATAAGATATTAAATACTCGATTTATTGGAAAAATATAACAAATACCTTATCATGCTTAAAAATTTCAGAAAAGTAAAATTTGGTATATTTCTCTATCCAAATTTTTATACCATTACGAGTTACTTTTATAATACTAAATTTCTATGGTTCATATTTCTCTGTTACAATCACATACAAACATTTTAATAAAAATATATATGTAGATTATTTTTATCAAATAATAATAAATATATTTGATTAATGCTTCTTATTTAATGTTACGGATCTCTTTCGTAAAAATTAAACAAATTAACTCGTTGTGCATTATCGATTATAATTTAAATATAATTTATTTTTGAAAAAAGCATTACTACAATTTTAAGAAATATATTAGAAAATGTATTATTGAGGATAATCCGAACACAAAACATTTAAAATTATTATTTTTATTCCGAAACATATATATATATATATATATATATATATATATATATAACGACGACTCCATAGTCAAACGCATAACTATTTATGCAAGCAATTCGATAATTGAAAATTTTTTAAATCTAAGACATTTATTTAATTCTAATCGAATAATCAGTTAGATGACATTAACCAGTCTATTGGTATTCATATCATAATAAGAAATTATATCAGTAAAAATCATCGGTAACAATTTATAAAAGTCATAAAACGCCAAGTTTTTAAACGACGAGTAATTTATCTTGTAAATTTTGATAACCGTTACATTATCATATTCTACAAATTAAATTTCATTTTCATTTCCTAACGTTAGTATCTTCACAAAATACTCGAGTAATTTTCTACATTTCTCTACTTCATTATGTATTTTCTTTATGCTGTGCAATATTCAATTATAAGCTTAATGTAAATATGTCTTATTTATCAAAAAAATCAATACAATTATCATATGAAGCTAAACATTTAATTGGCAATAATGAAAATGTATATTTAATCATTACATTTGTAAGTGAAAGATATTAAATAATATTAATTGCTAAGCTATATAATAAGAAAAGAAAAAAAGAATAAGAAAAAGGTAGGAACATTTTCCTCTAGTAAAGGCGGTTTTACAAAGCTTAAGTAATGTACAGTGTGGCCCTGTGATATTACGACGGCCGTGTAGATGTCAAAATGTTCTTTTCGTTGACTTTCACTGCACGCAAAGCAAGAGCGATTAATAAAATCACTTAGGCGTTCAGTGACAGATCTGCATTGCATCGTAACTTAAACGAGCTCGATTCAGATTAACTCGATGCTCGTTTTTATTTAGATTCTAAGCTATTCCGATGGCAAAATACAAATGAGTTAAAAACTTTGATCAAACACGGTACATTTATTGCTTATATTAAGATAAGAGTCGAATAGTTTTCATTATTCACTTGATGATTTTTAGTTTTTAATATTAATTAATTTACGCGAGCATTAATCTATATAAATAGATTTATATCTTTAAGATTATATAAAATTTGGACGTAGATGAAATTTGTTAAAGATACGCAATGTGCTAAGTACCATTAGCTTACAGTAATTTATAATAGTTGTATTTTTATATTTTTTTTTTATTTATTTACTAACTAAATATTTATCGTTTATATACTTACGTAAAAACTGTCTCATGTATTCAAGATATGGCAAATAAACCTAATTTCTCTTCTTTTTCGGTGTGCTACATATTGAGAACGATGATTACAATCGGAAAGTTTAACAGATATACTTATCATAACATAAATACTATTTATAACAATTTCGATAAAAATCAGTGATTTGTTATATTGATCAATAAGACAACAAAAAATATATATATTTATTATATTGCCTAATCAATACAATTATTTATTTGCCTTTAATGTAATAGTGTTTTTTTTCTTTTATAGATTCGATTGACTCGTTTGTTTCAATTTATTAAGAAATGCAATGATTTAACAATTCCTCTATGTAATTCAATGACTCTTGCTTTTTTTTTTTTTTTTTTTTTTTAATATATTTTTTTTTTTTTTACGTAAATGTAATGTTTTAATACTACCACCCGATCACAATTATGTAATTCCATAATATAATAAATCGATAAAATATTATGGATGGATAATGGATTATTTTAAATAAAAGGAATATCAAATATGAGGAGGATGGAGGATTAGTTCATTGCCGTTTGATTGTTTTGTGACATGTAACTTACATTAATTTACATTATTAAATATATTTATTAATATTATTAAAAGCGTGTAATACTTAAAATTATTTAAACTGCATGAGTAAATAAACGTTATTATAAATACGGATAAGAGCATAAAACTTTTTTTTTTTCAATATTCGAGGGATCTTAAATGTAAGTTGAAAATTCATTGAGAATGTACATTATAATCTATTTAAAAATCAGTTTTTTTCTACTTCAATTGTATATTAAAACATCATAACGATATTTCAATAAAATATTTAAAGAAATTCAATTCAAATATATTTATCACATAATTTGAAGTAATACTAATGATACCTACAGTAAAACAAATAGAAAATCACAAATTTGTAAATTGAAATAATTTTGCCGATTAATTATGTAATATTTATTCTTTGGAATTTAAATAGCAGGCTTATAATATCGATACATAATTGTGAGAAAAATATTAATTCTGGTGATATGACCCCTGAAGAAATTCAACTGCCCCCGCTCGCTTCGCCCATATTACATTAATGTTCCTTCACTCAAAAAATGTACTTGAAGCAACGTAAGAGAAGCCACTTCTATGAAATAATAATAAATAAGCGCCAATAATACTATATATATATATATATATATATAATATATAATATATTATCATGTTTAAGAACTGTTATTCTTAATATGCTGTTGCATGGATTAAATGATTTAATAAATATCTTCAACAATAAAGACAAAAGCAAGGTGATGAATCAACAAATAAGGATTTACATTCTGTAATAATGAAATTTATACGATTATAATAATTTTAAATTAAATGTCGGTATGAATAAATTTTTCATCGTTCATTTTATTGTATATGATTAAATTAAATCGAGATTATAGATTTTGCTTCCCCATAAAGTGACATAGAATATTATTTTGATAATTATTCTCCTGGTATATCATATTTTAATCATATTTAAATTATGTAATAGTTATATTTACATTATTGTAAGTTTTTGTTCGTTGTTATAATTTTGAAGTTATATAATATAAAATAAAATTGATGTTCAGAATATAGAGTGCATTATTTATCGAAATAAAAATAAAATCTTTTTTTCATTTTTACGCTCAATGTATTGAGTTTATTTGCCGGATAGAGGTTTTATCTTAATTTAAAATATGATTATTTTAAAATTATTTATATAAATCATTGGTTTATTGTAATGGAAAGGTAATACAAATATTTGGAGAAGGAAAATTCATATGCATTGTAATGACCGAGAGTCCAAAGAATTAAGTATCAAATAGCATTGCGAAGGTGGTTCGTAAAAGCCACGCCTTTTCTCATATTCCATGGGTATGTAGGTTATCTACAGAAAAATAACCGTGATTTATTTAATCAAGATATGACCATTTACACCGATTCAGGAAATAAGTTTGAAAGCATCTTTTTAATATTATTACCCAGATTGAAATCGAAAATGAAAACATTGCCATTGTATTTATTGTATTAGATAAATATTTTGAAATTTTTAGATAATCGGGGTAATATAGTCAGTGGGAGTAATATAAAAACAAAACAAAACAAAACAAAACAAAATTTGTCAATAAAATAAGGAGTCCATATTCACTTACACTAATGTTTCCTAATAATGCTATTGAGCAGGACAGAAATTATGTTTCAAGTACTTTTAGACTGAGAATTGAAATAAAGCTGAGAAATTTGAAAAAGTCATTTTACTTTAATAAACATTCTTTAATTGATATTTCACCAACGTTTCCAATCATATTATACAAAAAATATTAGAATATAAATATTGACAAATAATTAGTAATAAAATTTTTAAAAAATTTATTATAATTAATGCAACAATTTATTATTGTCATCGATAACAATTTTACCTTTTTTTTTTTTAATCTTAATTATTTTTTGTTTGATGAGCAGAATTACTGTGTGCTTAAGTTTGTAGAAGAATCAGTTACGTAGTAGTTTTATAAAAATGTTTAAAATAAACTTTCTTCAATGATAATCAAGTTTTTCGTAAGAGAAATACGCTTATCTAGACAAAAAAAAGGACACTGTAAATAAGATGGATGAAACGCCAGCTCAATCTACAGATAGATTTGCACGAGAAATAAAATTTTCTTCGTTTCAAATTATTAGTCATAAATGGCTATTACTCACCTGCATTTAAAATATATTATTATTCAACTTATCAATTGAAAAATTGTTGGAAATATATTTTTGGCTCATAAGAATTGTAGGAATAGAAACTTCAGTATTACACAGTCGATGTAAATAGTAAAATATTTATGAGTCTCTAGTATTCTACATTTTTACAAGAATTTCTCTAGATTTTCTAAAGATTATGTAAATAGCAGTAAAATTATTTGCAGACAGACTTGGTTGGAAAATTTAAGAAAAATAACGAAAAACTTCGTATTAAGTATGAATAAAGTGTGACGTTTATTGATAGGTAATTCGTTTAGGTTTTTAATACTTTTTACTACGTAACATAATTGTAATTTTGTACAAGTTTTTTTTTTTAATATTTTTTAATACGTTACAAAATTTTTATTCAACAAATATAATTGGCGCGATCTCGATGAAAAATTGTAACAGCATAAAAACTAGATCATTTGACAACAAATATATTGATGAAACTAAGTATTAGACAGTCGTTGGTTTTGGCATTTCAAAGTTCAGTTACGAATTTATTAAATATTTTTTTTGTAAAATACTTAATTCCGTACATTTTAATACAGCAATAATATTGCGGTGATTGCTGTTTTCAAATTCTGACAGAAAATTTTTTTCATTTCATTGTTTTGATAAACGTTGCTTTTCTCCTTATCGTACACTTATAATTTTTTTAAAAAAAATATACGTGTTTAATGAGTTTTTTTTTTATTTAGAAATATGTAATTTTCGTTAAAAAAAAAAAAAAAAAAAAAAGAAAGAAAGAAAAACGTAATTCTCTAATTGGTCTTGTGTGCTATTATTTTAGAGTCTCGAGTTGATGAGTGATTTATTTGAATTTATTTATACATAAAATAGTTAATGTCTAATATTACTTATAGGAAAAACGCAGTAGACGATTACCATGAATGATTGAAATACTTTCATTTAATTATGAATGAATATTTTTAAAATTTCGATAGAAAACATTCAACTTCCATAATATGGACAAATAAACGCTTTTGTCTACTTATAAATACGAAAATAAAACAGCATATGATTAGAAAAATACATAAATACATACATTCACTTTGAATACAACATTTTCTCAAACAGACATATTCGTTATCACTTAGAAGATACATGCATATATGTACAAAATTTTGCATTTTTCATACTAGAAAAATACATTACACTTATACGTCATTTGATAGTTTTAATTTCAAAGTGAATTTGAACAGACTTTTTTGTCGCATATTTAAAGATTAGTTAAAAACTCTTACCGATATTAATGATAACCTACATTAATTAATAAAGTGTATAATTTAACATTTTAGTTTATTATTACAATATGAATGTATAGTTGTTTCAAATCGGGGCTACTATCGATTGCAACTACCATTACTTAAGTATTTTTAGTTTATACCGGCTTTAATATTAATACGTAATAACCGAATGATTGAATGCATTGATTTAAGATTATACTATATGTGAATAAATGATAATTTTTATTTTATTAAAACTTTATAATTTGCCATTATAATGCTCTATGCTACCAATATAAAGTTTATAACGGCAAAACAAAATTCTATTGTGACATATCAAGAGTAGCTCATTTACGTCGAGTTTTTGACTCCTAGTGATAGCTCCGAGTCAGGATAAATATACATTTTATCGTTTATGTAGACAAATTTCATAAAATCTTATCATTTAAGTGATAATGTTTTTTCTTGAGTTATTTTGCTATTTTAAAAATTTAAGGCCAATGTTTAATTGTGCTGCATGTTGATTTCTTCTTTGGCATTGGATATATCTATATATTTATAGAACTTCGCCATTATAGCGAAGACTAGCATGTCACCGAGCATTAACAAGGCAAATAGGAAGAATTCTAATACCTGAAACATAAAATTACAGCACGTATGCAGTTAATTATGTATTTATTGAGAGCATTGCAATTAAATAAAAACTTACTTTTGCCTCGTAATTATGCCGGCAAAACGGGTAAAAAGGAAGTGAAAAAAAAAAGAGTTAATAAATCTCAGACTGATATCATAATATGTAATTAAGTGATTGCATTTTAAAATTATTATCATTCGAGTGAAGGTTATAAACTATTTTATGACTGCTCAAGTCAATATAATCGAACATTATTAAATATTATATAATAAAATATAATACTTAATTTTTTATAAACATATTTTATTATGAATGTTTTCGTCTAATTTAACTTAATTCTAAAAGCTATAAAATTAACGCTAGTTTCTTAGTTCCATATTTCTTTAGATAAAATTTATCAAGCAATTCATATTGCTTTTGATAAAAATTTATCAAAGTATTGCATTTTTCACATGCTATAAGCAACCTTACACATAAATAAAAAATATATAAGTGTTACCGTAAATTCATTAAACTTTTATCGTCTGTACAATTCGCATCATCTTAATAGACTTAATTAAAAAATGTAATTATAAATGAAAACTTTGTAGGAAAATCCGGCGGTAATATCATTATGAGCAATCTTTTCTCATTACACACCTCAATATAAATATAGTTTCTTGTTAATTAATTTATCATCACTCGTATCAATTTACATGATTATTATTATTATTATTATTTTGCAATAAAATAAATTATGACAGACAAAATTAATAGGCCGTTAATGTATTATTGCTATTATTAAATGGTAGGTGGTGTAATTGTACTGTTTCGTAAAATAAAATAAGAGCCAATGTATCATAAAATTAACATAAAAAATAAGAATTAATGGTGATATAGATTGAACGTCTCTAGAACGACAACGACACTGTTCTCTTTGTCTATTGACTTCACTCAGCGCCATCGCTTTATCATTCGTTAAAATCGATATAATCAGCTAGATCGGGGACATTTAACGACATCGCCTCTCAGACTTGATCAACACTCTTAAATCTCGCCCAACGATCTTTCTCACCTGTCGCTGGAAGAAGTGAGCCTCGGCAATGATGACGACAATGAGATTACCAAAGGCAACGGTAAGCAGAAAACTGGCCTGAAGTAGCGACTTCATGCTGGCCGGCGCCTGCGTAAAAGCGAATTCAAGACCCGTGATCGAGAACATGATCTCGCCCATTGTTATGACGATGTATTGGGGCAGGAGCCAGAACATGTGGATCGAATTGGGTTCAACGATCGTCACTTTCCGCAACACCGTCGATTTGTCGACGACCTCGCCGACGATCGTGTATACCCCACCGACGTGGAAGCTCATCTCATCGACTTTAAAGTCGTCCATGAATATCTCGTACTTGTGGTGATTCATCTCGATGAACTTGGTGAAATTCGTTTTCTTTTTTATTTCGAATAAGTATTCATCGTTGCCGCCGATCAGCTTGAGGGTCCTGTAGTTGACGGTGTTGGAATTTATATCAATGAGAGCTCGCACCAACGGGTCACCCGTCTTCGACTTCTCGATGCTATCATGGAGGACGGGACCGAGGCCCGATCTAGTTATAGACCACGATTGGGCTGTTTTCTCCTTGACTATCAGAGTCCCTGAGAATGGAAGGAATTCGTTTATTAAGTCACTTAACGACTAAAATACTATGATAAGATAGATCAATGATTGAAAATGCACAGTCTTAGTACTAATAATACGCACCGGTGAATATTTTTTTGCTCGAGATTTGACAATCGCCGTATTCTGCCCTGAACTCGAGCGACTCGACTCCATTAACTGGAATACTAAGGTTTTCGTACATACCGAGGCTTTCCAAAAAAAACTTATGCTCGTCGATTGTTATCGAGGCATTGCAGTTCAGTGTGTTAAATATCCGTATTTGTGCCAAGCCAGTCGATGGTTGAACGACATATGTCGGCTTAAATTCAATAAATCATAAATTAAATTATATTAATGCCAATGTGATAATCTATCGATTATTGCTAAATTTAAGCTTATAAAAATTTATCGCCAACCGGCTTTTCTTAATCGTTCGAATGTTACATACGACGAGTTTATTAATTTAGAAATAAGTGGTATTGATTAGCTTTCGATGATTTATTTTAGTTTATCAAGAAAGCAGGACTTTTAATCGCACTACTTATACCGTTCGCATAAATATATAATTAACATTGATTACCCTTAATATGTACTTATTGCGCAAGTAAAATGCCGACTATTTATTTTAACACTTGCTCAAGTCACCAAACGAACGTTTTAATTAGAATTTTGGCAAAGTATTCAAGATAAAACAAAACAACAGAAACAACAACAACAAAAAAAACAATTTTTTTTTTTTTTTGTTCAATTGAACTAGAAATATTTCATTTTAAATAATATTCATTTTAGATAATAGATTTTTTTTTTTTTTTTTTTTTTTTTTTTTTTTTTTAATTAATATGCTAATAATGTACTGTCAGAAATTAACAGTTTTTAAGAGCACAAACGAATGAGAATTATGAGAAAATTTTCATAAGGCTTCATTGGTTGCTTCGCATAGATTATTCAATAATATATAGACAATAATGTAGCACTTATGTTAAAGTTAATTGCAATACAGCTTTAATGCGCTGAATATTTGTTAAGAATTCAAACAAACCGAGAGACGGGATTTAAAATTTAACGAATAATTCCATAAACTCAAATAATTTTATAGCACTGTTATAATATTAACGATGAAATTCAATTTACCTTTCTCGCATTTGAATTATAGTTTCATTTTTAAGTCTACTGCGTTCCAATTTATGAGAGATATGCGTAGAATGCATGCTTTTCATAAAGAATGATTCATAAAAATATATTAAATAATATCTTATCGTTCTGGAATTACTCAAGCTTATAATTCTTAATCATAAAACTTAATCTTAAATATTTAGCGCATCTGATTATGAAGATATCAGCATAGGAAACGTATGATACTTCTCGGTCGCTCAAATTATATTAATCCGATTTAATAGAAATATCATCTGAATCATAAATATCCAATCAAATAAAAGGAGAAAAAGTACTTTATTCTAACAGTCTAAAATGATTAATTTTTGAAATTTTATCGATCATTTTGACAGTTTTGTGATATGCATTAATAAATTGTATTTACAAATTATAATATCGTTTAAAAAGAAATATTTTTATAATACAGCATTATTAAGCACTTTATTCTTTATTATTTCGAAAACATTAAGTTTATTTATTTACATGATAAAATAATGATAAAAAAATTATAAAACGACTAAACAAACAGTCCTACACTAATTACTATAGTTGGAGTATTTTTATTCCAGTCTTTTTTTCTTTTTTTTTTTTTTTTATCAGGAAGCACCCGCATAAAGTTTGACTTTACTTATATTTAATGACCATATATTAAAGTAAAACGAAAAATGCTTACATTTTCTTAACGTGCATTTTCTTTCAAAATCACGACAATACTATATCGCGTTGCACAATACCTAAGCAAATAATCACATAGGTACGACTTTAATAAAGCTGCTACAATTTTGAAAATTAATTAAAACATTATCTTCAATTATCCATCCATTATCCGTATTAGAAACTGAATACAATTGTCAATTTAATCTTTAGAGCTTTTGTTAATTTATTCAGCAATTAAAAATCCCTAGATCCAGTAAAATTTTCAAATTCGAACTCGAACTCTGTGTTCCAAGTACGTACCTCGAGATTGTACTCGACGATGCCGGAAATGGCAAAGGACAGGCTCGCCAGTAGTCCGCCAACAGTGATCTTTCTCAAGGGTGTATTAATATACAGAAATTTTTCGATAACAGGATACACGCATATCTGGAACACTGGAATAAAGATGATAATGAAGAGGGGATTGACGACCTGAAATTGATCGGGCTTGACGAGGTAACCGAAAATCTCGCCGTTCATACGCGTCGCCTGGAATGTCCAGCGAGAACCCTGTTGGTCGAATAAGGCCCAAAATATTGGTAGTGGTATGAAGAGCTTTAAAACTTTCAAAACTGACTTAATGTCCTCGATCGTTTGCTTGCTGTAACGATTGTCCGAATGGTCCAGCCAATTGTCGCGCTTTTCCTTTGACTTTATTTTACGGAAGATAGCGTACTGCAACAAACAGATAATATCGCTAAAGCATATTATATTTATGCCGTGTGAGTTTGGCGTTTGAGGTCAAACGTTGAGCAGCCGGTCTTACTCTTTTTGCAATAACGAGTTAGTCGAGCGCACGATTATTTCACCAATTCAAGTATTGCTTATGCAAGCATACGATATTAGTTAATCTAACGAATGTTGCTCTCTTAGTTTATTAAATATTTTCCCTCTTCGTAGGCAATTAAACAAATTTGAGCTTTCGTGGTTTTAGTACTTAATTAGTTTTAGTACTTTCTTTATAATAATAATAATGATAATAATAATAATAATAATAATAACAATGGGAATTATTATAATTAGCAGTAAAATTAGAAAGTGCTTTTAAAACGTTTAAATGCATTAACTGTCTACGATATCGACAAATCAGTTAATTGGTATTTAAGAGACAGTTAATGCATTTAAACGTTTTAAAAGCACTTTCTAATTTTACTGCTAATTATAATAATTCCCAATACTGCTGTTATTATCATTATTATTATCATTATTATTATTATCATTATTATACTAAAACTAATTAAGTACTAAAACCACGAAAGCTCAAATTTGTTTAATTGCCTACGAAGAGGGAAAATATTTAATAAGATATAAAATGAATAATGGGAGATTATCATTTCCAATGATATGTCACATAAATTTGAAATTATAAAAACTTCACTTATCCGATGAAATCTTAAGATCTCGCGCAAACGTAAAAAATAAAAATTAAGATCCAATCCATGAAACAATTATTAATTTTCTTTAACGATGAATATATTTCAAGCACGATAAAACGTCGTTTTAAACGTTGATAATTTTTTAGAAAAATTGAAGACAATTTTATATAATGAATTTTCGTTATAAATGTTTACAAGTGTTTTCAATTTTTATCATTATGAATATTCGGAAAATGTGAAATAATTAAGCCTGCCGTTGAAACTTCTAAATTGATAATTAATAGATCACTCGAGTAATAATTTGCTCTGGATATGAAAAACAATGGTTATGATTTATTTATTAAAATTCGCCAGTACATGTTTCGTTGCAGGCAACTTCGTTAACTCACAAATTATATGCTGAATTACTTGAATCGGTAAAGCTTTAAGCACTTACGTAAGGCAAAATAAGTTAAACCCTCTTTCACTTAATTATAAATGCAATTCTTGTACGCCATATAATCAATATATTACGCTTATAATTTAAAATTACTTTGTTTTACGTCATGTTTCCTCTATTGCAACGTTGAAATTCTTTATTTAATTGTACAGTCATACAGTTAATTTATTATTTTAAGGGCTAATATTTTAATCCAATTGATTAATCTACATGTGCCTTGCATAAATGCAATTAAATTAATGCGACAGCTTTTATACAACTTATGTAATTTTCATTCGGGCACATGTATTAAAATAAGCTCATTGTAGAAATGTGGATACTTACACAGATGCAGCTAGTAACAGTGAAAATGACATTGCCTTCGGGCTCTTTTATTCGATACAGTCTTTTACCAGAAAAAAATATCGCTGAAAAATTATAGTAATTATCAATTTAGTGAATTTATAAATGCACACATGTATATTGGATATATGATTTGTTTGTATTTCAAAATGTACGGTTGTAAAGCTATGTGATGTTGTTACGTAAAGCCAATAAAACCATCATAAATATCACATTAAAATGATTATATAAAAATGGATAATTATACCAGTACATGTGCTTTTAATGTATCGAATAGTAAAATTAAAATTAGAATTAATTGAAAAGGAATTTAATTAAAAATGTAAATTAATTTTGTATATACCGAATAAGTTCGTTTATTTTATTATCCATCTAAGCAATAAATTTCATTCGTTAAAATAATCAAAATACAGAGATATTGTATAATTTACAATTAAATATGAAAATGGAATATAAAACGTGGTTAATGATGGTTAATAAGCAATATTCGGTACATTCACTTTTCATCCATACATATCAATGACTGTGTTATTCAAACAAAGAAGAAAAAAACAATTTATTTGTAAAAAAGATTTTACCCCTTGATTATTAAAAGTATACGCATTTATTTGTCATACTTTGCAGTAATTATCGATATACAAAATTAACAAAATAAACGTGGTATTAAAGTTTAAAATTTTTCTAACTAATAGTGGCAAGTCAACGGAAAGAAAAAATGAAAAAAAGAGAAAAAGAGGAACGAAAGAAGAAGTTTCTTATTAATTAAATTTATAATTTACCAACGTATGGAAAATCGAACAATTAAAACTCGGTAAATCAATTTATCAATTTTAAACTAAATACTCTAGTTTATCAAACAAAGAGCGTTGCCGACAAAAAAAAAACTCTAAAAATCAAGAAGCTTGAATAGATTCTTCTTATAAATATAATTACGATCGATTCAGTTAGCTCAAAGACAATAATTATCTTGTAAAAATATATGTTTTTATGAAATCAATCATTACTGTCTTTTATTATATAGTTAACTAATGATATAATATACAGATATATAAATTTCAATTATGTAAGTGCAAATAGAGAAGTTTTCCAATTCAGGAGTTATGCATTCGATTTGTTATCAAAATGATCTATATATAGCAATGATGGATCTTCATTTTATAAATGAACCGACTCGTTATATAAATTATTTCAATTTATTTACAAATTCAAAAGTGAATTTACATAAAATATGAAAATAGTAGCACAGATTTTATTAAATAACGTCATTGATTTGCGGACAATAGAAGAAGGTAGGAAGGATCGTTAAAATGTCTTAAGACTTATTATTCTTTTTTGCTCGCGGAAAAACCTTTTAACTAACAGCCTTTCCTTCCTGTGCAAATAAAAATCTTCATGGCATAAATTATAAAATAATGGCAATACATTTATAAAGCAACCCTATGCTTTTGTTCATTTCAACGACATTTTACATTTGAATTTTATTTGAATTTGAATTTTGTACATAAGACTTTTGATTGCCCGGGATAGTCGTTCGCGAGCTATTCGAGAAAATAAAATATTGCAAAGAGCAAGGAAAGGAGCTTGCGCGTTCGCATCGTATTGTGCAATTTCAATCGGCAGGAAAGGAAAATATCCTTCATTAGCTCGAATGCCTATTTTTATTAGCCGAAGTCGGTCATTTTGACTACGCGCTGTTCTTTTCTTAGAAGCACATTTTCCATGGCCGCACTAAACCGCGTGTATGCGACTCGCCCAATAATATCCTACCAATGATGCACTCGTTTACCAAAAAGAAAAACAAATAGGAAAAAAAGAGAGAATACAGAATGATAAAATAAAGAAAGTGAAAGAAAGAAAGAGAGAAACGAGTAGCAAACTTAATACTACTCTCTTACCTACGGATATAATCATGAGTACAGCCGGTATGAAAAAGGCCAGCGAGTAGCACGTGTTCTCCCCGAAGCAGGTGACGTCTTTGCGGAGTATCGGAGTGATGAAGGTGGACAGGAGCGAGCCCGAGTTTATGGCAAAGTAGAAGAGTGAGAAGAAGGTGGACAGGTAAACCTCCTGCTCGGGCAGCTTGAATTGGTCGCCCCCGAAAGCCGTGACGCAGGGCTTAATGCCACCAGTGCCAAGGGCTATCAGTATCAGGCTCAGGATGGATAATTCTCTAGGGGGAAAGAAGCAGCGGAGCGTTGTTTTTTTTCTTTTTTTTTTCCTTTGCAGAATCTCGACGACTCGCATTTCACTTTATGATTACTTTCATTAACGGAGGATTTTTTTTTGTATTTTTTTTTGTTTTTGTTTTTGTTTTGTTTTTTGTTTTGTTTTTTGTTTTGTTTTTTGTTTTGTTTTTACGGGCCTCGATTGCTAGCACAATAATCCTTACGATCCTGCTGCCTTCCACGCAATGCTACAGAACTTTTGATCGTTTCAGGCACTCCGGGCTGCCCGGCAGTACACTTATTTGCATGTACCAAATATTACTTATATTACTTATATTATTTACGTGACATTAAAGTCGTCCTTACATTAAGCCGATAAGCTCGCTACATCTTAATTTATTAGCTCCTAGTATTTACAGTTGCGCGTGTTGTATAATGCGCCGTTAAATAATGAATTACACTCTAATCGACTAATAATACAAATCAATTAATGAATATTTTTCTTTTCCCTTTGTCTCTTTTTTTCTCTCCAAGTTTCGACGAGCCTAACTGTATTATTTATGCGACGAAGGACTCGTAGATATTTTATCTAATGCGAACGATGTTTTAGAATTATTTTAGAAATTAAGAACCTTGTAACACTGCTGCAACGCGACGAGAAAATCGGTAAAAAATTATAAAAAAAAAAAAAAAAAAAAAAAAAAAAAAAAAAAATATATATATATACTGAACGACTGATGCATGATGAATTTTCCCGACAATGAAATATTTGCCAATTGAAAATTAAAGTAAAATTGACAATTGCATCGCCAATCAATTTACGAGAAATAAAAGAGAAATCAGTGGATCGTGACAGTCTACCTATAAAGACCTTGGAGATTACGTGGACGTCGCGAAAGTGGTACACCTGCCGGTAGCCGAACACAAATTACTTTCCGAGGAGTATGTGAGTGATCGATGCTTATGATTTATCCGCGACTTTCCATCCCATAATTTAATTGAGAAAGAAGCTATTGGAGAATAGATTGGAGAAGAGATTGGAGTCGTAATTATAATTGAGAGTATCCGTAAAAAATAAAATAAAAATAATGACAATACGTGGATATTAAGTAAAAATATTCTTAATCTAAAGGTAAGTGCATCTAATTACATAAGGAAAATAAAGGGTTCTTTATTCTATAATAAAAGTAATATCTTTTGACATCGACCTAAGTATTATATCTCGAAAAATTTATTTAAAAATGTAATAGACGAGTAAATAAAGGAAATAAGAATTAATTAATAGTTTCGTAGGATAAATGAAAAATCGAATGATAAAATTGAAAAAAATAATTGAAAAAACGAAGAAGAAGGAATTTCTTGCATTCCCCCTCGTCGTGTATTAATGAATATAATAATTGCACGTCCATAGTTTTCCAATATTTAGTCAAGGATGTCTGAAACGAGTTTTTACCCCGTCCATCCGCCAAGTGCAAGAGGCAACTTTAAGGCGCCATTTAAAGGCAGCCACGATCTACGTCAGCAATTCGTCCACTGTAACGTGTAAAATCTTCGCCGAGGATGGTCACTCGATCAGCGAAGCGGAGGCGGAGACGCGGAGACGAAAAATCGGTCCTCGTGCCAAAGGC
Organism: Ceratosolen solmsi marchali; assembly: GCF_000503995.2. NCBI lineage: Eukaryota > Metazoa > Arthropoda > Insecta > Hymenoptera > Agaonidae > Ceratosolen > Ceratosolen solmsi. The sequence continues at coordinate 7,507,566 of NW_011948418.1, forward strand.
AAACGAACCGCCGCCTAACGCAATCGTGGTAGAGAACGAAGAGCTGCGATCGCTTCGGTAATTACCTGACTGGGAGGCTGAGGGTCTGCACCGAGCTCACGGACAGCAGCAGCTGGCCCAGCGCGTAGACGCAGCTCAGGTAGAGGATCGTCCGGTACTTGCCGAGCCACGAATCCGCGATCATCGCCCCCAGCAGCGGGAAGAAGTAGGCGAGCATGGAGAACGTGTGGTACATGACCGTCGCCGTGTCCTCGTTGTACATGAGGACGTCGACGAGATAGAGCGAGAGGGCCGCTAAAAATGTTCACATTTTCACATTACTTTTCCGTTGATTTTGCTTTGACTTTTGGGCCCCGATTTCTAGACGCGCATTCTGCTTCTCTCTAAACGGGTTGTCCGCCTCGGGGACTAATCGCGATATTTCTTATTCATTTTATTCGCCGTACTTGTACATGGCCATGAAAAAAGATATTTCGTGGTAGCGATGAGTTTAGGAAGATGCTTAACCCACAGCCGGAAATATTGAAAAAATTTTATTAAACTTAATGCTCGATCGGCATTAGTTCCGTCAGATATAGTGGAGTAGATATAAAGAGGCTGAGTTACTTACTTCGCATGCCATAGAAGGAAAATCTCTCGCAGAATTCATTGCTGATTATGAAGAATATGGATTTCGGGTAACCCATCTTCTGTAAAAATAAAAGAAATTAATTAAATAATAAAAGAATGAATGTATTATTAGCTTGATGATTATGTAAATGTTGTAATCCGCAGGA
>NW_011948418.1:7508381-7512865 GCF_000503995.2 Ceratosolen solmsi marchali
ATCTTTATGACAGGTCAACTCTCATCTTCCAGTCTCGATGAAAAGGATCGTTACGGAGATTAGAAATTGCCACTGTATGGAGAATATAATGACCCGAGCTCGGCAAAGTACAAGCAAAGTTCTCAAGAAAGGAAAGTGACTTTCCAAGAGTTACGGCTTACGTGGGCGCTTGGGACGTTATATTGTTGCTTGAGTAAAAGTGAGTAGAAATAAATGTAAGAAAGCAAATGCTAAAATGTCGAAGACAAATGAACGACATTATGGAAATTTGTCATTGTAGCTATCTCGCTACACACACACACACACGCGCGCGCGCCCGCGCGCGCACATGCTCCGGTATATTTAATATAAGGCAAATGAAGGATTAAATGCCAAAAGTATCGACATAAAGTACTTAAGCCATTGTGACGTTAAATCAAAGTTGTAAAAATTGCAAGACACTTGCTCGGAAACTTGAACTTTGGAGAAGAAATATTGATAATAGCTAAGTACTTATAATAGCTAAGTATCATATAAATTGCGAATAAAAAGATTATTGCGTTTAATGATTATTGATCACTGTATAGTCTGAGCTTGTAATAATTGAAAATTATTCTTGAACTTGGGAACTCGACGCTTGAATACTGCATAGATAGGAATTTCAGCAATCGATGAAAATTTAAGGCATGAAAATTGAATGCCAGCAGAAAGATCGTTTAGCTTCAATACCAATTGCTCAAATAAAATGTACTTTATAACGTTCTAAACAATAATGATTATTTTATCCGATTGTCATAAAATGAGTGATTTCGATTTAGAGCTGCGCCACCAATGCCAAATAATTGAAGATGAAATTTTAAATTAAAAAAAAAAACGTATTAAAAAACAATAGTACACTTATTATGTTAAAGGAAGCGCATACCAACTCATATCTTCTGATTTACATGACAAAGTAAATTAATAAATGGGAACGCTGTCTTCGATTTTACATGCCCTCCCCTAAGCGTAAAAAATACGTTAATTCATGGTAGCCACGTAGTTAAATTAAATAAAAGCCTCGATGTTTTACATGTAAAATTGATAAAATGCAAGTTATGAAGAATATATCATATAGTTGAGTTCTTTACGAAAAGTAAAATATCTTATCCCCTTTCACTTATTTTTAATGACGGTAGTCTACGTCGAGTTATTACTTATGGCTCAACTAGTTATGACATTTGCACGTACACTTCATCAATTGGACATCGAATTAACCGGATAGCATTCGCGTGATCATACCCAAAGGTCATCCTCTAGTCATTAACTTTATAGGTGAATTTTTTATTTTCTTTTAATGGATTTTCACACGATGTTGAATCAATAGGTGTTGGTCGAATCATCGTTGGATAACATTAATACATAAATCAATCACATTTCTACAAGTAATATACCATGTCACGTTCACGATTTCAAATGACATTTTGATAAATTTAAAATTGGCCATTTTAATGAATTATTTTACGGATCAAAACTTTATTGAAATACAAGTTGGTTTTAAATAACATACTTGCTTATTTATTTACGACTGATGATTATTAATTGCTATTTTTCATTATTAACAGGTATAAATATAAATATAGATATTGTTTTTAGCTGAAATGTGTATTCTTCGTATAAATTGCACGGATTAAACGAAAAACAAATGATAATAAATGTAAATTCGAGTCGCCACCAAAGGTAAAACTAACCTAACGAATTTTCCTTGTTAATTCACAAATGTTTTTTTTTTTTCAAAAAAGAACATTTTTTATTATCATAGTTTATTTTGAAAAACCATATGCTCTCACTAAAGAACTAAGATAGAAAAGAAACATATTAACAACGATATATTTATAAATTTTGAATCAAATTTTTTTTTTTTTTTTTTTTTTTTTTTTTTTTTTTTTTTTTTTTTTTTTTTTTATATAATTTTTTATATAATTAGGCTAAAACATACTTTATATATAAAGTTTTTTTTTATATAAACAGAATTATATGTAAGTATATATATGGATTTGTAACTTGTTTTTATAATTTACAGTAAGTAATAAGTAAATTTTATTGAAATAAAATTGATACAAGTCATGAGCGTTGAAGTTGGCTATGTTTACGCTGTTGTAAATGCTTTAATGCCGATTCCTGTACTGTAGGCGTCAAATGCACACGTTTCATATGTTTAACAAATTAAAAATCTAAATCAATTAATGTAAAAAAAGTATTTTAACTAGAATAGCAATTTATCTTTAATTTTAGATAAGCAAATATAATGAAGTTAGAGACTGGCGAGAATTCTCGAATGCCATAATGCTCGAAATTTTTTTAATAATCAATTATGTTGAATAATTTAAATAGATTTCTATTCAAATCTTTATTCAAATTGGGAATACCGGGAATATCATTTCGTTTAAGATAGTATCCTTTTGCAACGAATCTAACGATGAATCGTAAGGGTAAAAAATAAAAAAAAAATAAAAAACTCAATCGATTATAAAATTAACCTCACTATTCAATGTAATTTAGAACATCTGTTTAATAACACTAAATTTATATATATATATATATATATATATATATATATAAAGGGGCCTTAATGTATTAATAAAGCGATTGGATGGCTGATTATAAAGATTTTGTCAAGCTCGGAGTATTGCGCACAAAAGCCACAATACCATGTTGTGCGTAATATTAATGTTCGTTTAAATGAAATTTCAGCCAACAGAAAATCTCAACGGAATTGTATCAACATTTTCTAACCGTCTCAACATATGCATTTTACATATACGAATTACTAACCACAGATGCATTCTAAATGTCGTAGCATAACACGCATTAAATATGTTTTTCAGCCGTAAATAGCACGTGAAAATTTCAGTAAAAAGCCAAGCACCTATCAAGAAAAGACATATCACAATAAATTACAAGCAGTTACTTTTAATTACAGTGAAGGTTAATTGTTTATGACATAAGCGTTACACTAATAAGCTTTTTCTGACGCGAGTTTGCAATTCCCATCGATCGTAATTATCACTCGTGGTTGAAAAGCAAAATAAGAGAGAGAGAGAGATAGAGATAGAGATAGAGATAGAGATAGAGATAGAGATAGAGATAGAGATAGAGATAGAGATAGAGATAGAGATAGAGATAGAGATAGAGATAGAGATATAGAGAGAGAGAGAGAGAGAGAGAGAGAGAGAGAGAAAGAGAGAAGAAAAAATATGTATTGTATTACCAATATTTTTAAAAAATACGGCCATCGAGGCATCGATGGCAATCTCCGCTTATACTTATTATTGAAATCTATCTGAACCTCCTCCAAAAGTGTGCATCTTTCGCTTAACGACACTGACTCGAAATAATTTGCCATTATTCATATAAACAACTTACAAGCTCGCTATTTGAAATAAAGCGCTAGTGCAATTGCATTGCGGCACAGTATCAGCTTGCGAATACGTTCGGCTAACGAGGTTCGACACCGGTCTGGAAACATCGCTTATCAAATGCGCCATCCATTCTTGAACTTTCGATAAACTGATATGACGAATGATGGAGCACGATTTTTCATGATCGTTTTACGGCGATTTTAATAACTCGCGTTTTGACTCGATTCACACCGATATTTGCCTTCTTAGCGTGCCCTCGTAACGCACGCTAAGAATCGTTTCAAATCGCTATTCATTTTTTCGATTTATCACACAAATCGGTACGTACGTCGGGTCGCGAAAAAAGCCAAATCACGCTCATTACTATCCAAAACAAATTCACCATGTTGGCGTTACGGACACTTTCAAAAGTAAGTGGAGGCGGGGCGGAGAGCGGCTGGGATTGGGAACGGGGGACGGTGGACGGTGGACGGTGGACGGTGGACGGTGGACGGTGGACGGTGGACGGTGGACGGTGGACGGTGGACGGTGGACGGTGGACGGTGGACGGTGGACGGTGGACGGTGGACGGTGGACGGTGGACGGTGGACGGTGGACGGTGGACGGTGGACGGTGGACGGTGGACGGTGGACGGTGGACGGTGGACGGTGGACGGTGGACGGTGGACGGTGGACGGTGGACGGTGGACGGTGGACGGTGGACGGTGGACGGTGGACGGTGGACGGTGGACGGTGGACGGTGGACGGTGGACGGTGGACGGTGGACGGTGGACGGTGGACGGTGGACGGTGGACGGTGGACGGTGGACGGTGGACGGTGGACGGTGGACGGTGGACGGTGGACGGTGGACGGTGGACGGTGGACGGTGGACGGTGGACGGTGGACGGTGGACGGTGGACGGTGGACGGTGGACGGTGGACGGTGGACGGTGGACGGTGGACGGTGGACGGTGGACGGTGGACGGTGGACGGTGGACGGTGGACGGTGGACGGTGGACGGTGGACGGTGGACGGTGGACGGTGGACGGTGGACGGTGGACGGTGGACGGTGGACGGCGGACGGCGGACGAGAGACGATGGGACGGGGGGGGGGGGGGGGGGGTGAATCG
>NW_011948418.1:7517982-7536089 GCF_000503995.2 Ceratosolen solmsi marchali
TTCGACAGCAAGTCCAAATGATTCCACATACAGTGATAATTACTTATAAAATCATCGAGACAATTAGCCACGCAATATGTCCAATGATTTTCCAAGGTTTAATCAACCGTCCTCGATCATTGCGCACCGGATTTCATGCGCGAATCCATGAAGAAACGAATTCGGGCGTTCGATGGTAATCCATGCGAGTATTCGCCTACGAGAAACACGTCGATGTGTACGACATTGCATACACACAGCGACATGTTCGCAACACCAATACGCCGTCTCTATGTGCTAAGCTGCATGAAATGAAAACGTGGAGAATCGCTTGCGCAACATTGCAATTAACGTATTCCAGGCGTGTTTCATGTTTACCGCTTAGATTCACTTGTTCTTTTCTATATGAATAATCTATGAAAATGACGTTGCGTTTGGTGTCGCAATGCTCGTTATGGAAATTGTTAAATGAATATTTTCATTTTTAATGCCCGGTCAGTGCGTATCTTCGAATGAAAATTATACACCACCAGTGTCTGTTCTTTATTTATTTATTTTTTTTTTTTTTTTTTTTTTTTTTTTTTGACAATGTGTGCATTGAACTCCTAAGCCAATTTGTCAAACAAGTAGTTAACGAAGCATCGATGATAAGTAGCTTAAAAAAAAGAACGTGAATTTTAATTTCCAATTATGAATCCAATATAGCCAATCGTTACCCGTTGATGATAGCACATGATTTCTCGCGTGAAAATATTTGCTTCGCGTGTGACCATTATTAATACAAAATTGTAGTGTTGTTAAATAATTAAATAAATTAAAAAAACATATATATATATATATATATATATAATATAAAACACAATTGCTTTTAAAAAATATGAAAATATACGAGAATGTCGTGTATTCAATTTCTTCTTACGTGCAACTACTTACTTTCAACGATAAATTGATAAGAGAATATAACATCCATAGATTCATAAATTCGTAAAGCTCCTTACGAATTATTGAAAAGGCCGAAAAGTAAGAAGGTATAGAATTTATAGGGAAAGTTTCCGCCATGTTAACGAGTATTAGCTTGCGCGAGTGCACACAACATACATGTCGAATGCATTTAGAAAATAAGTTTCACGATATTTTCTTCTTTTTACAATAAGTTACTTGCCTTCGTATTCTGTAAATCAGCCTTATAAATAAAATAGAATTTAATTAGAAATAGAGCCCTGATAAGATTCAATCGCTTATTAATTAATATTACCTACGTACGTATGAAGCTATGAGCAACTTATATAATTGAAAATGAATGTCAATAACGAATGGAAATATTATAATTCAGAAATAAGAACATTGGCAATTTTGCCCACAATAGCAGCTTTCTGTTGTGGATCCTTTGAACTCGTCTGGTAAGGTCGGAAAACAATTACTTTTAGTTTTCACGAATTTATGGAGGAATTTTTTTCTGTTTTTTTTTTCTTCATAAAATCCCTTATTAAGAGCAATTTGGATTCATCAAAGTAAAATAATTCAAATAGTCGACGCTTGAGTGAGATAGGAAAAGTTATTCGCTCACAAAAGGCGTAGAATAAACGAAGAAAGGTTTCGATCAGATTCCGAGGACTGGATAATAGAAGGCACCTCGCCTATTATTTCAAATGAGACGGAATAGAGAAAATCACGTTAAATGCGATAGTTTTATGAAACAGTGATAGATATGTAGTTGTAAGGGCGAGTAATAATAGTCGTGTAAATGCCCGACTGATTAGTAGTGGAATCATATATTAATTGGTCAAAGTAAATATTATTTTGAGGATATTATAGAATATGCATCGCATATTCTCGAGAGAGAGAGAGAGAGAGAGAGAGAGAGAGAGAGAGAGAGAGCATTGTAACGAATTTGAAAAATAAGGATTGAACTTGCAGTGCCATAAACAAATAAAATATGTGTGCTTTAAGGTGGATTATGAGGATTAAGCTCAGCTAAATAATTTGCTATTTAATAGAGCGAAATAATCACAACGATCGATATCAAGGAAACAAAACTTTTAACATTTCACACGCGTTAAAAATGTAAGAATTTAATTGTACTAAGTCTAAGTTATTTAATTTTTTTTTTCTTTCACAGATAAGCTAAGTAATAATGGCTTGGATCATTCTAAAGTAATTTAAACGCAAGAGTAAAAAAAAAATTCATGCACGCGTATAGCGGATCCTTTGAATTGCCCGCATATTTGCATCGATCAGGAGCAAGTAAAACATAAACGATGCCAAATGTTATTACACTTGACGTAAGTGAGATTAACTAAGTAACAAACACTAACCAACTAACTAATACTAATCAGTGCTTAAATGTATAAAAAGAATTCACGTTTCAAAATAATACAAATGGATTCAATTTCAAGCACTCGATAACGATTAAGTAAATTTTTTATATCACAGTCACAAGTTCATCCACTCTTTATGAAATTCTTAACTTTTCAGAATCGAGATGCGATCTTAGTTTAAAGACATTGTTTATAAACTTGGGCAAATTATTTGCTATTGCATCAATGAAATAGATATTTTATATGTAATATGAATTATATCTAATTAGCATAATCTAAATAACAATGTTTCTATGCATTATAATATTTAATTGAATATTGTAATAGAATATGTAATAGAATTATTGCTAATTAGAATATTCGATGAATACGTGAAATCTGATGTTTCGTTAGCCAAATATTAAAGCATCCTATTAATCGCTATTAATTTCAACTCAAATATTTTACATTCTTATATCATATGTGTTTAGATTTTATAAACATAATATTATTACGTTGTATTATAATTATAATAATTTTTAATTTATAAACATAATAAATTGAAACGATTAAATTGAACAATTTTGTTACTTCGCCAGCGAATCCATTATACAAACGCGACTACTAATCATATTTATCAAAGAATTCGATCATTTATCGCGACTTCTATCCTCTTCATTCGATTTACAGGCCATTATACGAGAAACTATTTATAATATTTTAAGCTACTAGACACATACTCGACCACTTATATAATATTTACATAATCGAAAGCAGAAAAAATGTACAGAGCTAATGTTACAGTATTTAGAAGAAAAAAAAAACAATCTATTTGGAAAAATTACTAAAGATATCTACATTTAAATGACAAAATTTATAAATTTCTTCTCCTAGCTTACAAATTGCTGTTATTTCTTATAAAATAATGAGTGGAAATTATCAACTTTTTTTTTTTTTTTTTTTTTTTTTTTTTTTTTTTCTTTTTTTTTCTTTTAATTTTAACAACTTTACCTTCGTAACTTGTAACATATGCTTTAGTATACAGAGGTTTTTTTTTTGTTTATTTTTTTTTTTAGAAATTTAATTAGGATCGTGGTGCTTAATTTTTATACATTCTCCTAATAATTTTTTAAATAAAAACTATTTGCCAAAATTATTCGACCAAATGAAAACAAATCAGTACACTTATAGAGAAGCAGCGTAATAACAAATCAAACATGTAAATACAATTAATGAAACATCACGAATGGAAAGTATGATCGACCGGACCGAGACTTTTATCTTTTCAAAAAGCTCAGTTCGATATCAAGATTGTCACACATTATGTGGTAAAAAAAATAGATTTCCATTTCACATTATCGCATTATATTTCATACTCTTTGTTCTCATTACGTACACATGTAATTACACGAATGATCACGATTTTCCTGCATCAATATTAATATTTATTAGCCATTAGTCCAATATCGATCTGAAGACTGTCGGATTTCAAAACGATTTAAAAACGTAAACACGCAATTACGCTTTAAGAATGCGTTTTGCGCGCGCATCCGTGCGCACTCACTGCCCGTATTATACGTAGCTCTGACTTGCCCTTGTGCGCGTAAAACCGCTGCGGTCGCGTATCTTACGTCGTAGCTGCCGTATAAAATGTCGAAACGGCGTAAGATATTAATTGGCCTTTCTAGCGATCGAATCAAAGTTGTGTGCACTTGAAAATCGGCCTACATATCGACCTGCATGTTTTCTCTTGATCGCGCATGTGTTTGTGTCAATGACTATCGCCTTCATGTATTGCATTATTTTAGTGTGCGTAATGTGAATGTCGACTGTCGAGGGACTTGACTTTCTGTAGTTTACATATGTGGTACTCCTTCATTTTAGTTTTCTTCTGCGCAAACAGACGTTTGCACGACGTGCCTTGATGACTGTTATTTCGTTTATTCGTCACTGCGATAACAACAACAACAACAACAACAACAACAATAGCAACGACGACGACATCGACAACGACAACGACAACGACGACAAGGATAACAACTACAACAACAATAACTTTAATAATAACAATAATAATAATAAGGACCGAAGACTTTCGGATGCCGCTGGGAGAGAAATACAAGATTATCGGTGGCAACCTTTAAGAAACTTGAGTGACTAAAATAATGGCTCGCCTACATTATCGCCGATTGTAAAAGCAGTTAACATCATTTTTAACATTGTGATAATATCTTTCTCCTTTGTTACATGTAACACTGCTCGTCTTGAGCTACCGAGATATTTTACCATTAATGTTTATATCTGTTTTTGATAATGAAATTTTACAAATAGCTGTTATTTCTACTCAAATATATACAGTTTTTAATAATTAACTTCTTGTTTATACTTATATATGAGTATATATATTTATATATATATATATGTATATATATAGATATTTATATATATATATATATATATATATATATATATATTATATATATATATATATATATATATAATTTTGATTATTCTTACAACACAATGAAATCATTGAAAATGGTCATTAAACAAACTGTTTTGTTTTTACAATTTGATAATGTATTTTAATATTCGCACAAGTACCTGTGAAATAATTCAGAGGTGCTGGCTTAAAATAAGATATAGAAGTAATATTGATTACAAAACTTAAATAAAATAAGAAATGGGTTTTGATGTCAATCGATTCCAAGGTCCTGTTGATGAAGAGCTTATTTGTCCAATTTGCTCTGGTGTCTTACAAGATCCTGTACAGGTAGCTATTCATATATGCACATAGATGTATATGCGTATACGCGCATATGTATGTATATTAGTTGTTTTACTTGGTCGAATGAGAATTTCAGATTGCGTAAATTACAATTTTAAACCAAGTTAATCAATGGTTATTTTGCTTTCGCTGACTATAGAACGGATGGCCTTATTTATAAAACATTTTGTTGCAGGCACCGGATTGCGAACATGCATTTTGTAGACTTTGTATGAACGAGTGGATTAATCGACAGCCAACGTGTCCGTTAGATCGCACTCCAATAACAGCGGCACAATTATTACCGGCACCAAGAATTTTACGAAATTTATTGTCCAGATTACGAATAAAGTGTGATAACTTTGTTCATGGTTGTCAGCAAGATATTAAATTGGATGCACTAATGGCACATTTGGAAGAATGTGAATATAATCCAAAAAGACCGATAACTTGTGAACAAGGATGTAGTTTAATTATTCCTAAGGATGAAATGAAGAATCATAATTGCGTGAGGGAATTGAGAAATTTAATTCAATCACAGCATCAGAATGTAACGGAAATGAGAAGGGAATTAAGTGAACAACAATTTCAACTTAATGAACAAAAGAGAGAAATTCATTTGTTAAAAGACTTTATGAGAGCTATGAGGGTGTCAAATCCGATAATGCGAGATATTGCGGAACAAATGGAAAGAGACGAAGTAGCTAGGTGGTCTGCAACATTGCCGAGAGCAAGAGTGACTCGGTGGGGGGGAATGATATCCACTCCCGATGAACTCCTACAGGTAATGTTTTATTATTAAAAACTATATCAATGGTATTATATTACAAACTATATCGTTGGTTGTTCTATGTACTTTCTGATAATCATTATGCTTGGAAATTGAGCATAACGTATAGAAAATTTTACTTATTTGCAATATATTTATTTATTTACATGAATTATAATAAATCTTGCAAACTAATTCATGTATTTATTTTAATGGACGTTAAGATAAATCATTTAAATTAGCTTATGTACTACATAATTAAACAGTAATATTGATTTATAAAGAAATATATTTTCAATACATCTATATTAATCTGATGATAATTGTTTATAGACAATGATAAAAAGAACCTTGTCAGAGTACAATTGCCCACCCCATGTAATCAACGAATTAATGGAGAACTGTCACGAGCGAAAATGGCCTGCGGGATTAAATTCCTTAGAAACTCGACAAAATTCAAGACGTCAATATGAATCTTATGTTTGCAAAAGAGTACCGGGCAAACAAGCCGTTATTGTTTTACATTGTGACAACACACACATGCCTGAAGACATGACTGTCGAGCCAGGATTGGTCATGATATTTGCTCATGGTATCGAGTAAATTTGAATAACACATGAAATTATATTTTTCTATTAAACAAAGAGAGAAGCACTGACTTTTTGCATTGTGTACCATAAATGCCTCAGCATTATTTGTGGTCGCTAGCCTAAAAAAAGCATTCTACTTGGATTATAATCATTGTGTCTTTTAATGTTATATTCTTTTTTAGAATTTTTTCAATTAGTTTTTAAAGTGGTTATGCAGAACATTTTTTCTGTTAATATTAATTTTAGTATTATATAAGAATTGTGATAATTATTTTATAAAACAAAAAAAAAAAGAACAAGTGATCCATTATCGTGATGCATAAAATCCAAAAACAAAACACAAGGTTATGTATTTAATCATGTATATTAAAAATAAAATAATAAAAATGTTGAAAAGTTACACTTACATAAATTTTGTATTCTGAAAGAAATGATGAACAGTTAATTTATGATCTTGTAGCTATTGAAATAATAAAATTTAAATATTGCTAAAGAAATATCTTATATAATTAAATTATATTTTATAAAGTAACACTTTTTCACTAATAGTTTTTTCATTTTTTAATATTATGATTATTAAGCTATCATAATATTCAAAATTTTTAAAAAAATATCCCTAGTAAATGAGAATTTTATAATATTCTTTGTAATCTGTTCGTTTACCATATACACTTAATTGTGCATAAATGTATGATTATTTAGTGTTTTTAATTGTATCATAATAGAATAATTAATTATATTATTTTACATTTAAATTAAGTATTTTCAAAAGTTATAAAAACTAAAATAATGTTAAAAATTTTTTTATTTCATTAGTTTCACCTTTAAAAGACTGTTTATGGTAGAAAAATTTGAACACTCAGAGAAATCAGTAGCTTTAAATAAACAAAATTAATTTAATCTTATAAATTGTATTAATAAGTAATTTATAGTCTTATACAGATTTTTAAAAGTATATTTTTTTAAAAACCTTGTTATTATTACATTATTGATTTAAGGACTGTTAATGAAAAAATTTTATTCAAATAATTTATAATGGAACATGTCATTACAAAAAAAATAAATAAATAAAGATACATTATTAAACACTGAAATCCATTCCATTCTTAATTTCTTAAGAAATTAATATTAATTTGTAATAAAAATAATCAAAGTTCCTTTATCAATAAATTAAAAAAATTTATGAACTGTTTAACATTGTTCGAGCCGATGTTTATGAATTCTATACAATAACATTACTATTAAAATATTATTTATAAACTTTAAAGTGGAGAAGGGTGAAAATGAATGTTTCTTATCTTAAAGCTTTTGTTAATGTGAAATACACATTGACACGTTAATTAAACTACAAATAAAACTATAATATAATTGTAATAAAATTTTATTATTTTAAACGAGTGACTGTAAACAAACACATAATATAAAAAATTCTAATATGTGTGTGTTTAATTGTTTGTTTGTTTGTTTGTTTGTTTGTGTGTGTGTGTGTGTGTGCGTGTGCGTGTGTGTGTGTGTGTCTAAAATAAACTACAAATATTTATTCATCTATATATATACATATATTGATCGTGTATTTTATTTTTAGTAATATATTTGTATATGTAAATATGTATATATCATTTTTAGTAATATGTTTCTTAATTAACTCTTCGATAAATAATTCTTATAGATTATCAAAATATCACTATGCTGTTGAAAAATATTTTTATATTTTTTAAAACGCGCTTTTCTTTATTTTTACATTAATGAAACATCATCAAGTTTATATTTAGGCACGTGGACACCTAGACAAAAATATTCACGGAATAACATAACACGAAATATACTGTGTTATTTCTTTAAATATATGACGTTTTATATTTTTTAATACATTGAAAAATATTAATAATTCAATTTATTATAATTATAATAAGCCAATCTATGAAGAATTTTAATATAATCGCGTTTATTTCGAATATAATATTTAAACTACCAATTAAAGATATCGTATTTTTATAAATTTTGAGACAAACCAGTGTATCCGTTTACATATACGTACAAACTATATTCATAAATTTAAAATTTTAGTATTACGTGACAACTTGCAATAAGCAAATAAGATTTCCTATGAAATAAAATACATGAATACGTAAGAGGTAATAAACCTAATGTATTTATTTCGAAGATAATACATGTTTGAACAGAATTTCTTGTATAAGATAAAGTAATGAAACGCACTGAACGTACTTTAATAAAATAGATACTAGTTGCGGAAGGTGAAGACAGCATTTTTTTTACACCATAGTGTGATGTTCGTGATAAAACAATCACTTTCCTGACTGGATCATTATCCGATCAATCAATTTGCTGTTTCTTCGACATATCGATTGTCGAATATTTGACAAATTTTCATCTAGAATAACTACCGAATATATGATTTAAATTAAATATATGTTTGCACATTTTTATTGAATAATAGTCGTGTCATTGAATATTTATACGTAAAAGTGATTGTGAAGGCTTGAAAGTCTAATTTAAATTTAAAAATACTATAAATGATTGAAGAGCTATAAGATTATAAGAAACGATATTTATATTAAAAAAAAAAAATAAAAAAATAACGATTTTTTTAAATAAATAATATAAAATAGAGTTGAACTATGTATAATAATTATGTAAATTACAATAAGTGTATATATTCTGAGGATTTGCATGTGTATATTGAAAAAAATAAGGAAGAAAGATCATAGAAATTGTTATCGATTGATATATAAATATATATATATATATATATATATATATAATGACGATTTTTAACAAAATAAACTTATTTACATATCATTTATTATAATATTAATGTTTTTCAATTGATTTATTACCTTGCTGAGGCAAAAGTTAGTTCAAGTCTGTGGAAATACGGTAACGATTAATAATCCGTCATGCTCACAGTCTAGTTTTCTTTTATTATCGGTCTGAAGATAAACTTTATTGGACATTTTTTATTTCGATAATATTATTTAACTAATTATAGAGCGACAAAACGTGTTTATTATAATATCAAATATATATTTGTAATTTAAGAAAGAGACAAAAAGAAAGAAAAAGGACTGCTTCCATCGTGCCGTTCTTGAAAGTATGTTTAATGAAAAATTTTGAATGTTACATTACTTTTTAATGATTGACCTATACTTTATTATCATCTATTTTTCATAGGGGTCATTCTATTTTGGATCATATCACTCGTCCACTCCTATATCATTGGATAGACTTTAGATTTTCTCTAAAATTCTAGACCATAGAAATTGAAAAAAAAAAACAAAACAAAACAACTTGAAATTAAAATCATTGAAAATGAAATTAATTATTTAAGTAACTGAAAATTTTTATATTCGTTCCTAAATTACCTTCGTAATATTAATGCTATTAGTATTCGAATAAATTATAATCAATCTTTTTTTTTTTTTGGCACGTATTTGATTTTAAAGTAATTATTGTTTTATTTAAGATTCGAGAAGTTATTAAAAATCAAATGAAACTGAATAATATCAAAATGTTGTATATTTTTATTATAGGTTGACAAAAAAAAAAATACATTAATTGTAACGAATTACTTATTGTGCAATAAATTAATGTATATGCGACAATAGTTGAGGAAAAGCAAAATTGTTAATAGATCATTTATCATTTATTTCATAAGAGATGTTTTTCAATTTTTGTAATTTGTTGTTTTATTATTCCATAAATTATTACAATAATATCTGTGATTGCAGTGACTTTCCGAGGTTACGAGCTGATTTTCTGAGACTACGTTCAACCGATCGCAGTATCGCGAATCAATTGGGTAAATAAACAAAATTCTGACAATATAATTCACGAAAAATCATGTAAATTTGTTATCGATAAGCTGGTCAGAAAGTCGGTAATTCTAATATTGAATAGTTTCTAATTCGACTGTACGGCACATAAAGAGAACGTGGAAATATCTAAAAATATGAAGCCATATATCTTATTTCCGGAACAAGAACTTTTCAACCAATGAAAGGATTCAAGTCAACAATTTTAATCTCTTAGGTGGGTTCAGAAACAAAAATTAGCTTTTTATTCGTGAAATCTTCAATGACGATGTCAAACTGTTGCGCTCGACAATTTTATCAAACCAATATCCTTATGGCACGTCGTTGTACTCGTCACTTGCGAGTGCAAAGATCAGTTGCCGAATTTAAATTTACAAATTGCACAGTGCACCATACCCCCGAATTGCAACGTTAATAGTCTCGGATACACAGACACACAGCCCTAAAATTCTCATCCACACGGGCTGAGTAGATAGATAGGATAGACGACGATACTACTATCGATATTATACGACATTTTACTTAGATCTTGTTGGACGTGGAGGTTCTTACATCTAAGCTATACAAAATAGAAGAAATTTTATTTAAAACGAGTAATCGATTATGGTATTGCGAATGGAAATGGCTAGTGCGACTATACGGGCATTTGCAATCACGTATTTCTTGATTGCAGAGAACAATTTCATTTATCATGAGAATTTATGATAATGTAAGTTGAAATAGATACAATTATGGTAAAAAACGTTTTTAATGATTCATAGCGACGATTTTAATTTTTCTAAGATACTTTCACGTTCACAATCGTGTATAAGCACACGTTACAGCGACTTGAGCGAATTTTCTATCTTTTAATTATTCTTAACACTTCTTCACATGGCTATTAATAAATTAATTAATTTTTACTTACGTCTAAAGAATAAAATCATTTCCAAAGACTTACTCACAACTAACTCGGCTTACAATTCAGAAGCTAGTAGCTTATTTTTGAAATTTAAATTTTCTAATTTTTGACATGAACTTAACTCTACACAATATACGGCCATACAATGCAAATTCTCGGTCACGTGTTGCTGCTGCTCATGCATATTTACCGCTGCAAAGCGTCTGATCTCGTCATTTGCAAAATTTGACGTTACTTGAAATCCTACGGCAATTAAGTTTATTCACATTTGGCAATGCTCCTATAATTTTTCTTATATATATATATATATATATATATATATATATATATATATATATAATTATTTTACTCCTGTGTTAATGTGACAAATGCATAGAATAATAGTCGACTATTACCGTTTACTAAAATAAGGATTATTAAAATTTGTTATAACGAATTTTGATATTGAATTTAAAGAAATTCAATATGCCGTATCGTCAAATACAAAGCATAATCAATAATGTGTAAAACATGTGAAAAATTTAATTAGGAAGAAGACGAAAAAAAAACAAAATCTTGAAAAAATGAAAAAAATATGCGTATTTATGGATAAAAATTATAAAAGTTAGGTGTGCGTGTGTGCGTGTGTGGGTGCGCGCGCGCGCGCGCGTGTGTATTTATCGAACCTTCTCTTCTCTTCGGATACTTTGCTATTTTTAAAACTCATTTTAAGCTTACATGGTTTTTCAAGGAATCAGGTATCTCAAACTAATAAGTATCAAATTTATGTTTTTTATTTTTTACAAGTGTTTAATAAGCCATTAATTTAATTGAATTTAACTGGAAAGATGGTGAAAAAAAAGTCGTTAATACTAATGATCTCGAAATTGAACTCGGAAACTAAATTACGCATGATTAATTTCAATGTTTCATAATATTCGACGCCTTTCGATCTATTCCAATTCCGGAAAGGATATATTTAACACACTTCGCGATGGGTTTATTATTTTAGCTTTTGCATTCCATTGCAACTCGCTTCGTCAAACTAAAAGTTATTTTTATCCACTTCATAATTGCCGAATGTAACTTTTAGTATCTTGTAATAAATATGTTTGAAGTTTATTGAGTCAATAATAACTTTAATACCTTGTTTTAAACTTGGATAATCGTTTGCGTTTCTACACCACAACAGTATGGAAGCCTTTAATTTTTGGGGGAGGGGGTGTGTAGCGGCTGAGGAAGGGATGGGAGAGGGGGGGGGTATATATCTCTCTCTCTCCTTTCTTATAATTTTCATTTTAATTATGATTAGAAAATTCTTTTTTTAAATATATATATATATATATATATATATATATATATACAAAGGTCATTACTGACTACATAACTATTTTAATAATTTTAATATCATACACAAATATATTTTAAACTTACCGTTACGCATTAAATTGCAAATAAATTTAGCAACTATCCCTTGGTGATGGCACGATTATGGATTACTCGGGTCTCCTTGCCATACTCAGCAATAACATCACAATAACATCACAATAAATATAATATAAATATAATAACGATAGTTTCCGAGACTATTAAATGCACTTATATTAAGCTGAATTATAATGTGCAATTAGCCAGCCGTCATTGAGGCTTCTAGCCTCTCTAAGTAGTCGCACAACCGATCAGGTTATAAAAAAAAAAAAAAAAAAAAAAAAAAAAAAAAAAAAACATACCATCTCATTCCAAAATATTTACGTTTTTTGCATTATCGCACGGAATAACGCGCAGCTAAATAATATTCGTGTCATAGCTATGTCACTTTGCACGGAGCCACTTATATTTACAAAACGAATCGCCCGATCGTTTTAAGCATTCGTTTCTAAAATGTCCACGACTAACATCCGGCAATATTAGCGCGCGGAGACGCGCTGATAATTTTTCCCGGAATGAATACATTGCTCTACACACTTGCAGCGACATTATTTAATTTTTTTTGTTTCGTTTTGTTCTATTTGCGAAATATTTACCAAGTAGGGGCTTTATCGAGCCAGTTGAGCGTCGCTCCTTCCAATGAGCGTAGTTGACACTCCGAGGATGTGCCAGGGACTTATGGTGCAGAGTAAATAATCTGACCAGTGAGTGTGTAATATCGAGCCAGGATCTTGATTGTAATCGGCAATAGCTCATACATTCCATTGTTAAAAATCTTTTAATGAGAGAGATGGTTAATTGTATTGTGAAGCGATTGAAGAGCGAAACGGTATTGTTGAATAACGTAATGGAGCGATAATATCCGGCGATTATGAGAGAATATATAATGTTTATGCAAGTAATTGTATTTGGACCCATGGAGTTTTTATTGGGCCTGTGTATGATGGTTACTTGATGATGTATCGGTGACACTCGTCTCTTAACGGAATCTTTCAAAAAAAAAAGTTTAATAAAGGCACATTAATAAGAGAGATAGATTTCCCTGCGAATCTTAAAGATTCCCTTAGTCGATCTAACTTTAAACCGCACGATTTATCAATAAAGAGAGCTCCCCAGTCAAATGCAAGTGATAAGTGCTTTAGGTATTCGAGAGGGTACTCGAGCACACTGATATAAATTGTAGTTATCGTTGTTGAAGCACTTTTCTGAATTGTCGACGTAAATTGCACTCGAGCAATCGACGATAACATCTGTGTCGCAGCCAGTGTGATTTTCATGGCAGAATTTATTTTTAAAGTCATTATGCTCCTATCGTTTATTATTAATATGTATATATATATATATATATATATATATATATATATATATACAGAAATAAATGTCGCCTAATCACATTCTGCTTCAAAAGATTACAAATAATTAAATCGTTGGTTAATCATCAATAAAATCTATATTGTTAAGAAAATGTATACGAAACAAATTATAGTAACCTATAGTACAAGTGCTCAAGTTTTATTAAACTAAGGGTTAAACCTACTAAGGTTTTATCCTACTAAGGGTTAATTTTCAATTGGTTTTATTACTATACGCATAATGTAAAATTTCAGACAAAACAAATCATTACGATAATGTTGATATTTGGTCGAACGCTTTTAGCAACAATCAAATCGAAGCATTTTTAACAAAAATCGTTGGTTCGCTTAGCTTTACTTTGAATTTAAGTTTTGTTACTTTCGCAGAAAAGGAGATTTCATTTATTATATATTGTATGAGATGAAAAATTAATTTATAGTCACAATCTCAGATACCCGTTTTAAAAACTTGAATACTCGCGCAAGAAATTTTATTTAAATTCTTCCGAACGACATGTACAGTACTTTCGGTAAGTATACCTGTCCATATAACAAGACAGATTAAATAAATTGCACGATTATAGTTCGTAATAAGATTAAAATATTCTCTGTATCCTCCGAGGAGCTTAAAAATCATAATTCCTAAAAGGCATTTGATATAAAAGGTATTATCTTAACTTTAATCCCAGGATGGGCAGTTATATATATATATATATATATATATATATATATATATATATCTAAACGACTCTATAGTTTGTCTTGAATTAACCTTTTTCCGTTTCGCATATAAGTGGAGGCCGAGGAAGAACAAAAACAAACAAAGAAAAATTCCATAAAAATCTAATGTCAACTTAATGATTTGAAGGCAAAATGTAGATGTATGTAAGGCTAAGGCTTGCAAGCAAAGGCTCGAGCATTCCTTTCCAAATCTGCTCGTGCCTTCGTAAAAGTTAAAGACATAAAGTTTCATTTTACAAAAATTGCACGGACAAAGACCGAGTTCGGCTTGTCTAATTAAGTATGTCAATTTAAATGCGTGTGCCTGGAAAGACAAGGGCGCAATGGACGTCCGCTAAAAACAGTTAAATACAGTTGCCGAGGATCGCGGGCCCTCGGTAGCATCGTCTTTGCGCGCGATCGGCCCTTCGACGGGCCCCTCGGCCCGAGCTCACCCGAAGCGACGGCTCGTCTATAATCGCGCACTCCTCCCCTGAAACGAAAAGAGAGGCGCGAAAAAAAAAGGCGCTCGCGGAAACCGGTCGTACCTCCCCGACTCCCCGTGGCGGGGGTGTCGGCCCGTGAGCGTCACGGGGTGCGGGACGGCGGGCTGGCGGGCGGGGGAGGGGGGAGGGGTGAGGGTGGGAGGGATGGAGGAGCAGGAACGTGCGGGGCTAGAGAGAGGGGAGTCGATGATGTGGGGGCGGGGGTGGCGCTGGGTCGGCGGGGCGGGAGGGGGGGAGGGGGATCGAGAGCAGCGTCGGGAGGGGGGGAGGTGGATCGAGAGAAGCGTCGTGGTAGTCGGCGAGCGGTCGGGACGTCGTCAGTCCGCAGCGAGAAGCCGGTGCCGCGCGGCTTCACTGGAGACGCGCGCCGGAGCTGCTTTTGGGAGGCTGGGGATAGGAGGACCCGCTAGGTAATGGGCGGTCGTGGCGCCGCGTCGGCGGCGACGGCGGTGGCGGCTCTGCTGCTCGCCGCTTTACTCACCGGATGTCAAGCCGAGATCCTGACGCCGCCGTCCTTCAACTTGGCCGAGGGCAAGGAGATCGTAGCGTCGGCCACGTGTGGCGTTGAGTCCGCCGGCCCGGAGCTCTACTGTCAGCTCGTCGGGGCCAACTCCGATCAGGAGGCCAACATCAATCAGAACATCATACAGGGACAGGTACAGCGTCCGTGCTCGGCTCCCCCGCCCCTTCCCCTCTACGCGCCACGCTCTTACGCTCTCTTTTCGTCTCTCTCTATCTCTCTCTCTCTCTCTCTCTCTCTCTCTCTCTCTCTCTCTCTTTCTCTCTTTCTTCGTCTCTCTTCATCGCTCTCCCCGGTATCCCCTACCCTCCCCGCATGCACTCACCCACACCCTCACTCTCTCTCTCTCTCACTCCCTCTCTCTCTCTCTCTCTCTATCTCTCTCTATCTCTCTCTCTCTCTCTATCTCGATACCTCTCCGTATCTCCACGTCGTTGCATCTCTACGTATTTACGTCTTCCTTTCTTTGTCTTACTCCTTCCCTCTCCTGGCATCTACATTATTTATATTACGCTTCTGCGGAGCGAGGACTTGGCTCTAAATTTATGGTGTTCTATTATGGGAAGCGTAAAACACTGGATGCTGGGCGACGCACGCGCGCCGCTAATTCAGTAAACGAAACGGCTGCCGATTTTTCGACGAAGAGCCTGCGCGTCGTATACAGGGAACTCGGTAACGATCCTCTTGGGGACGCGGTTCTCGGCGCTTTCTTATTTTACTTGCTCGATCACGTGACCGCGTACCCGGGGATACGGCCGCGAGTTTGATTTTAAAGCGCCAAACGCGCGCCAAGGTTTTAATGGAAGTTTCATGCCGCGCGGCTTTTACGACGACGATTTTTCATTTGGGAATCGATGAGAGAGACTAGGGGCCAGGATTGCTTATGTCCT
Source organism: Ceratosolen solmsi marchali (assembly GCF_000503995.2). Classification (NCBI taxonomy): domain Eukaryota; kingdom Metazoa; phylum Arthropoda; class Insecta; order Hymenoptera; family Agaonidae; genus Ceratosolen; species Ceratosolen solmsi. Next base: position 7,534,514 of record NW_011948418.1, read on the forward strand.
TACACTGAGCGAAGCATTAGGATCAAACGGGGTAATCGTGATATGTGCCTTAGCAAAGATGCTAAGATCGATAAGGACGTCGTTGGCCGAGGCGGCGTTTTGTACAAAAGTTGGCAGAAAATTATATTGAATTTCAAAAGGAATGATTTTATAACAAAGATAGGTGACGCTCGTGATACTTATAGACTCTATAGATTATGATTTAAAGACGCTGACTTTACGGTATTTGGTGAAATTGCAACGTACGTGAGCATGGAAGGAGTGGAAAATAACGAAATTGCCAGAGGGCACATATTTTTATGACAAAATATTTTCTCAAGGTCTAAGATAAAGCGATAATCGGTGCCGGTGAATCCTCGCTTATTCGTCATTGTCGGAGTCCTTCTCGTAAGTTTACAAGTGCCGGCATATATATATATATATATATATATATATATATATATATATATATATATATATATATATAAATCGAGAAAAAAGCAAAAATAACGTGTAATAATTATTATCTTCGCGGTTAAGGCTTTACAAAGCCTCGGTCTGTTGGGAAATAGTCGCGTAATATTTATCGCAAAGTAGTTTCTTCTGATTAATGGTCAGCGATACTTGATACAGAGTAATGTCGCCCTGCATAGGGAAATAAGATCTCCTCTATGTGATACAAACTTGGCGTTGTTTCATTGAGGTTTCGTCGAATGATTCGAGAGGAAGCGATAAGACTGACCGATACAACTGACCCCGCGATAACATCCAGACCATCGTCGCGACTTGCCTCGGTTCTTTCAATTTCCCTTAATACCACGAATTTCGCGCCTCTCCCGCTTTTCCCCAAAATACCGAATAATATCCATGATTCATGAATTTCAGCAATGCGACTACTGCGATCCCAATGATTCCGAAAAACGACATCCCCCTGAATATGCCGTCGATGGAATGGAAACGTGGTGGCAGTCGCCACCGTTATCGAGGGGCAAAAAATACGAGGAGGTTAATCTCACGATCAATCTTGGACAGGTGTGTATTAATGCGAAAATGAAAAAGTAAAATCACAGCGACAATAGCATTTTTGCTTTTGATATTTCGTAAGTGTAACTGCACAAGGATAATGGACGAGTCGCGTCGATTGTCAAATTTTCGATCTTCTTAGACATTAAATATTTGGCCAAATGAAACGACGAGCGTAACTTTATAAATTCCTAAGTGCAAGAGTTCTCATGTTTCATAGGTACTTGCAGCATACGAGCTTGATAAATTTCCAGTAAAAGAACTCATCGAATCCGGGTGACTTTGTTTTTTTTTTTTTTTTTTTTTTTTTTTATTACAAAGCAAATTATAAAACCAAATTCCAATATCGCATTTGAATTTTAATACCCGAATAGATAGTACATTGTTTACGTCGTTGAGCGACGGCGATTCTCGTAATTTCATCGAGCATATCTGTAATGTGGATATATTCATTCGCTACTATTTCGGAAATAAGAAATTATTCTCCTCTACCCGCCACTGAATTACCCGACGTTTAATTAAGCCGCGAATGTACGAGAGGGAGTACGGCGCTGTCCACGTGTAAAATTGCGCG